>NW_027490249.1:0-300000 GCF_050948175.1 Xylocopa sonorina
ATACATAACACTTCGCAAATCATATTATATCTTACCATGAAACATAGAAATGAGATGCGATATCGCGTTTTAAGAAGCAATAGAACTCTATTGCTACGATACGTAGACATCTGCAAACGCTATTTCCTTGCAAGGAAGTGTCGCATTTACATTCATTTGAAGTGCGGACGAGGAATACATAACACTTCGCAAATCATATTATATCTTACCATGAAACATAGAAATGAGATGCGATATCGCGTTTTAAGAAGCAATAGAACTCTATTGCTACGATACGTAGACATCTGCAAACGCTATTTCCTTGCAAGGAAGTGTCGCATTTACATACATTTGAAGTGTGGACGAGGAATACATAACACTTCGCAATGAATATTATAACTTATCATGAAACATAGATATGAGATGCAATATCTCGTTTTATGAAGCATTTGAACTCTATTGCTTCGATACGTAGACATCTGCAAACGCTATTTCCTTACAAGGAAGTGTCGCATTTACATTCATTTGAAGTGTAGACGAGGAATACATAATACATCGCAAATCATATTATATCTTACCATGAAACATAGAAATGAGATGCGATATCGCGTTTTAAGAAGCAATAGAACTCTATTGCTACGATACGTAGACATCTGCAAACGCTATTTCCTTGCAAGGGAGTGTCGCATTTACATTCATTTGAAGTGTAGACGAGGAATACATGACACTTCGCAAATCATATTATATCTTACCATGATACATAGAAAGGAGATGCGATATCGCGTTCTAAGAATCATAAGAACTCCATTGCTACGATACGTAGACATCTGCAAACGCTATTTCCTTACAAGGAAGTGTCGCATTTTCATTTATTTGAAGTGTCGACGAGGAATACATAACACTTCGCAAATCATATTATATGTTACCATGAAACATAGAAATGAGATGCGATATCGCGTTCTAAGAACCAATAGAACTCTATTGCTACGATACGTAGACATCTGCAAACGCTATTTCCTTGCAAGGAGGTGTCGCATTTACATTCATTTGAAGTGTAGACGAGGAATACATGACACTTCGCAAATCATATTATATCTTACCATGAAACATAGAAATGAGATGCGATATCGCGTTTTAAGAATCATAAGAAATCTATTGCTACGATACGTAGACGTCTGCAAACGCTATTTCCTTGCAAGGAAGTGTCGCATTTACATTCATTTGAAGTGTAGACGAGGAATACATAACACTTCGCAAATCATATTATATCTTACCATGAAACATAGAAATGAGATGCGATATCGCGTTTTAAGAAGCAATAGAACTCTATTGCTACGATACGTAGACATCTGCAAACGCTATTTGCTTGCAAGGAAGTGTCGCATTTACATTCATTTGAAGTGTAGACGAGGAATACATAACACTTCGCAAATCATATTATATCTTACCATGAAATATAGAAATGAGATGCGATATCGCGTTTTATGAAGCATTTGAACTCTATTGCATCGATACGTAGACATCTGCAAACGCTATTTCCTTACAAGGAAGTGTCGCATTTACATTCATTTGAAGTGTAGACGACGAATACATGACACATCGCAAATCACATTATATCTTACCATGAAACATAGAAATGAGATGCGATATCGCGTTTTAAGAAGCATTAGAACTCTATTGCTACGATAGGTAGACGTTTGCAAACGCTATTTCCTTGCAAGGAAGTGTCGCATTTACATTCATTTGAAGTGTAGACGAGGAATACATAACACTTTGCAAATCATATTATATCTTACCATGAAACATAGATATGAGATGCGATATCGCGTTTTAAGAATCATAAGAACTCTATTGCTACGATTCGTAGACATCTGCAAACGATATTTCCTTGCAAGGAAGTGTCGCATTTACATTCATTTGAAGTGTAGACGAGGAATACATGACACTTCGCAAATCATATTATATCTTACCATGAAACATAGAAATGAGATGCGATATCGCGTTTTAAGAATCATAAGAACTCTATTGCTACGATACGTAGACATCTGCAAAAGCTATTTCCTTGCAAGGAAGTGTCGCATTTACATTCATTTGACGTGTAGACGAGGAATACATGACACTTCGCAAATCATATTATATCTTACCATGAAACATAGAAATGAGATGCGATATCGCGTTTTAGGAATCACAAGAACTCTATTGCTACGATACGTAGACATCTGCAAGCGCTATTTCCATGCAAGGAAGTGTCGCTTTTATATTCATTTGATGCGTGGACGAGGAGTACATGACACTTTGCAAATCATATTATATCTTACCATGAAATATAGAAATGAGATGCGATATCGCGTTTTAAGAAGCATTAGAACTCTATTGCTACGATAGGTGGACGTTTGCAAACGCTATTTGCTTGCAAGGAAGTGTCGCATTTACTTTCATTTGAAGTGTAGACGAGGAATACATAACACTTCGCAAATCATATTATATCTTACCATGAAACATAGAAATGAGATGCGATATCGCATTTTAAGAAGCATTAGAAATCTATTGCTACGATACGTAGACATCTGCAAACGCTATTTCCTTGCGAGAAAGTGTCGCATTTACATTCATTTGAAGTGTAGACGAGGAATACATAACACTTCGCAAATCATATTATATCTTACCATGAAATATAGAGATGAGATGCGATATCGCGTTTTAAGAAGGATTAGAACTCTATAGCTACGATAGGTAGACGTTTGCAAACGCTATTTCCTAGCAAGGAAGTGTCGCATTTACATTCATTTGAAGTGTAGACGAGGAATACATAACACTTCGCAAATCATATTATACCTTACCATGAAACATAGAAATGAGATGCGATATCGCGTTTTAAGAATCATAAGAACTCTATTGCTACGATACGTAGATATCTGCAAACGCTATTTCCTTGCAAGGAAGTGTCGCATTTACGTTCATTTGAGTCGTAGACGAGGAATGCATAACACTTCGCAATGAATATTATAACTTATCATGAAACATAGATATGAGATGCAATATCTCGTTTTATGAAGCATTTGAACTCTATTGCTTCGATACGTAGACATCTGCAAACGCTATTTCCTTACAAGGAAGTGTCGCATTTACATTCATTTGAAGTGTAGACGAGGAATACATAACACTTCGCAAATCATATTATATCTTACCAGAAAACATAGAAATGAGATGCGATATCGCGTTTTAAGAAGCAATAGAACTCTATTGCTACGATACGTAGACATCTGCAAACGCTATTTGCTTGCAAGGAAGTGTCGCATTTACATTCATTTGAAGTGTAGACGAGGAATACATAACACTTCGCAAAACATATTATACCTTACCATGAAACATAGAAAGGAGATGCGATATCGCGTTCTAAGAATCATAAGAACTCTATTGCTACGATACGTAGACATCTGCAAACGCTATTTCCTTGCAAGGAAGTGTCGCATTTTCATTTATTTGAAGTGTAGACGAAGAATACATAACACTTCGCAAATCATATTATATCTTACCATGAAACATAGAAATGAGATGCGATATCGCGTTTTAAGAAGCAATAGAACTCTATTGCTACGATACGTAGACATCTGCAAACGCTATTTCCTTGCAAGGAAGTGTCGCATTTACATTCATTTGAAGTGTGGACGAGGAATACATAACACTTCGCAAATCATACTATATCTTACCATGAAACATAGAAATGAGATGCGATATCGCGTTTTAAGAATCATAAGAAATCTATTGCTACGATACGTAGACATCTGCAAACGCTATTTCCTTGCAAGGAAGTGTCGCATTTACATTCATTTGAAGTGTGGACGGGGAATACATAACACTTCGCAAATCATACTATATCTTACCATGAAACATAGAAATGAGATGCGATATCGCGTTTTAAGAATCATAAGAAATCTATTGCTACGATACGTAGACATCTGCAAACGCTATTTCCTTGCAAGGAAGTGTCGCATTTACATTCATTTGAAGTGTAGACGAGGAATACATAACACTTCGCAAATCATATTATATCTTACCATGAAACATAGAAATGAGATGCGATATCGCGTTTTAAGAAGCAATAGAACTCTATTGCTACGATACGTAGACATCTGCAAACGCTATTTGCTTGCAAGGAAGTGTCGCAGTTACATTCATTTGAAGTGTAGACGAGGAATACATAACACTTCGCAAATCATATTATATCTTACCATGAAATATAGAAATGAGATGCGATATCGCGTTTTAAGAAGGATTAGAACTCTATAGCTACGATAGGTAGACGTTTGCAAACGCTATTTCCTAGCAAGGAAGTGTCGCATTTACATTCATTTGAAGTGTAGACGAGGAATACATAACACTTCGCAAATCATATTATACCTTACCATGAAACATAGAAATGAGATGCGATATCGCGTTTTAAGAATCATAAGAACTCTATTGCTACGATACGTAGACATCTGCAAACGCTATTTCCTTGCAAGGAAGTGTCGCATTTACGTTCATTTGAGTCGTAGACGAGGAATGCATAACACTTCGCAATGAATATTATAACTTATCATGAAACATAGATATGAGATGCAATATCTCGTTTTATGAAGCATTTGAACTCTATTGCTTCGATACGTAGACATCTGCAAACGCTATTTCCTTACAAGGAAGTGTCGCATTTACATTCATTTGAAGTGTAGACGAGGAATACATGACACTTCGCAAATCATATTATATCTTACCATGATACATAGAAAGGAGATGCGATATCGCGTTCTAAGAATCATAAGAACTCTATTGCTACGATACGTAGACATCTGCAAACGCTATTTCCTTGCAAGGAAGTGTCGCATTTTCATTTATTTGAAGTGTCGACGAGGAATACATAACACTTCGCAAATCATATTATATGTTACCATGAAACATAGAAATGAGATGCGATATCGCGTTTTAAGAAGCAATAGAACTCTATTGCTACGATACGTAGACATCTGCAAACGCTATTTCCTTACAAGGAGGTGTCGCATTTACATTCATTTGAAGTGTAGACGAGGAATACATAACACTTCGCAAATCATATTATATCTTACCATGAAACATAGAAATGAGATGCGATATCGCGTTTTAAGAAGCAATAGAACTCTATTGCTACGATACGTAGACATCTGCAAACGCTATTTGCTTGTAAGGAAGTGTCGCATTTACATTCATTTGAAGTGTAGACGAGGAATACATAACACTTCGCAAATCATATTATATCTTACCATGAAATATAGAAATGAGATGCGATATCGCGTTTTATGAAGCATTTGAACTCTATTGCTTCGATACGTAGACATCTGCAAACGCTATTTCCTTACAAGGAAGTGTCGCATTTACATTCATTTGAAGTGTAGACGACGAATACATGACACATCGCAAATCATATTATATCTTACCATGAAACATAGAAATGAGATGCGATATCGCGTTTTAAGAAGCATTAGAACTCTATTGCTACGATAGGTAGACGTTTGCAAACGCTATTTCCTTGCAAGGAAGTGTCGCATTTACATTCATTTGAAGTGTAGACGAGGAATACATAACACTTTGCAAATCATATTATATCTTACCATGAAACATAGATATGAGATGCGATATCGCGTTTTAAGAATCATAAGAACTCTATTGCTACGATTCGTAGACATCTGCAAACGCTATTTCCTTGCAAGGAAGTGTCGCATTTACATTCATTTGAAGTGTAGACGAGGAATACATGACACTTCGCAAATCATATTATATCTTACCATGAAACATAGAAATGAGATGCGATATCGCGTTTTAAGAATCATAAGAACTCTATTGCTACGATACGTAGACATCTGCAAAAGCTATTTCCTTGCAAGGAAGTGTCGCATTTACATTCATTTGACGTGTAGACGAGGAATACATGACACTTCGCAAATCATATTATATCTTACCATGAAACATAGAAATGAGATGCGATATCGCGTTTTAGGAATCATAAGAACTCTATTGCTACGATACGTAGACATCTGCAAACGCTAATTCCTTGCAAGGAAGTGTCAAATTTACATTCATTTGATGCGTGGACGAGGAATACATGACACTTCGCAAATCATATTATACCTTACCATGAAACATAGAAATGAGATGCGATATCGCGTTTTAAGAAGCATCAGAAATCCATTGCTACGATACGTAGACATCTGCAAACGCTATTTCCTTGCATGGAAGTGTCGCATTTACATTCATTTGACGTGTAGACGAGGAGTACATGACACTTCGCAAATCATATTATACCTTACCATGAAACATAGAAATGAGATGCGATATCACGTTTTAGGAAGCATTGGAAATCTATTGCTACGATACATAGACATCTGCAAACGCTGTTTCCTTGCAAGGAAGTGTCGCATTTACATTCATTTGAAGTGTAGACGAGGAATACATAACACTTCGCAAATCATATTATACCTTACCATGAAACATAGAAATGAGGTGCGATATCGCGTTTTAAGAATCATAAGAACTCTATTGCTACGATACGTAGTTATCTGCAAACGCTATTTGCTTGCAAGGAAGTGTCGCATTTACATTCATTTGAATCGTAGACGAGGAATGCATAACACTTCGCAATGAATATTACATTTTACCCTGAAACATAGAAATGAGATGCGATATCGCGCTTTAAGAAGCATTAGAAATCTATTGCAACGATACGTAGACATCTGCAAACGCTATTTCCTAGCGAGGAAGCGTCGCATTTACATTCATTTGAAGTGTAGACGAGGAATGCATAACACTTCGCAAATCATATTATATCTTACCATTAAACATAGAAATGAGATGCGATATCGCGTTTTAAGAATCATAAGAACTCTATTGCTACGATACGTAGACATCTGCAAGCGCTATTTCCATGCAAGGAAGTGTCGCTTTTATATTCATTTGAAGTGTAGACGAGGAATGCATAACACTTCGCAATGAATATTATATCTTATCATGAAACATAGATATGAGATGCAATATCTCGTTTTAAGAAGCATTTGAACTCTATTGCTTCGATACGTAGACATCTGCAAACGCTACTTCCTAGCAAGGAAGTGTCGCATTTACATTCATTTGAAGTGTAGACGAGGAATACATGACACTTCGCAAATCATATATCTTACCATGAAACGTAGAAATGAGATGCGATATCGCATTTTAAGAATCATAAGAACTCTATTGCTACGATACGTAGACATCTGCAAACGCTATTTCCTTGCAAGGAAGTGTCGCATTTACATTCATTTGAAGTGTAGACGAGGAATACATAACACTTCGCAAATCATATTATATCTTACCATGAAACATAGAAATGAGATGCGATATCGCGTTTTAAGAATCATAAGAACTCTATTGCTACGATACGTAGGCATCTGCAAGCGCTATTTCCTTGCAAGGAAGTGTCGCTTTTACATTCAGTTGAAGTGTAGACGAGGAATACATGACACTTGGCAAATCATATTATATCTTACCATGAAATATAGAAATGAGATGCGATATCGCGTTTTAAGAATCATAAGAACTCTATTGCTACGATACGTAGACATCTGCAAATGCTATTTTCTTGCAAGGAAGTGTCGCATTTACTTTCATTTGAATCGTTGACGAGGAATGCATAACACTTCGCAATGAATATTACATCTTACCATGAAACATAGAAATGAGATGCGATATCGCGCTTTAAGAAACATTAGAAATCTATTGCTGCGATACGTAGACATCTTCAAACGCTATTATCTTGCAAGGAAGTGTCGCATTTACATTCAGTTGAATCGTAGACGAGGAATGCATAACACTTCGCAATGAATATTATATCTTATCATGAAACATAGATATGAGATGCAATATCTCGTTTTAAGAAGCATTTGAACTCTATTGCTTCGATACGTAGACATCAGCAAACGCTATTTCCTCGCAAGGAAGTGTCGCATTTACATTCATTTGAAGTGTAGACGAGGAATATATAACACTTCGCAAATCGTATTACATCTTACCATGAAACACAGAAATGAGATGCGATATCGCGTTCTAAGAAGCATTAGAACTCTATTGCTACGATACCTAGACATCTGCAGACGCTATTTCCTTGCAAGGAAGTGTCGCATTTCATTCATTTGAATCGTAGACGAGGAATGCATAACACTTCGCAATGAATATTACATCTTACCATGAAACATAGAAATGGGATGCGATATCGCGCTTTAAGAAGCATTAGAAATCTATTGCTACGATACGTAGACATCTGCAAGCGCTTCTTCCTAGCGAGGAAGTGTCGCATTCACGTTCATTTGAAGTGTAGACAAGGAATGCATATCACTTCGCAATTAATATTATATCTTATCATGAAACACAGACATGAGATGCAATATCTCGTTTTAAGAAGCATTTGAACTCTATTGCTTCGATACGTAGACATATGCAAACGCTATTTCCTTGCAAGGAAGTGTCGCATTTACATTCATTTAAAGTGTAGACGAGGAAGACATGACACTTCGCAAATCATATTATATCTTACCATGAAACATAGAAATGAGATGTGATATCGCGTTTTAAGAAGCATTAGAACTCTATTGCTACGATACCTAGACATCTGCAGACGCTATTTCCTAGCAAGGAAGTGTAGCATTTACATTCATTTGAAGTGTAGACGAGGAATACATGACACTTCGCAATTCATATTATACCTTACCATGAAACATAGAAATGAGATGCGATATCGCGTTTTAAGAAGCACTAGAAAGCTATTGCTACGATAGGTAGACGTTTGCAAACGCTATTTCCTTGCAAGGAAGTGTCGCATTTACATTCAATTAAAGTGTAGACGAGGAATACATCACACTTCGCAAATCATATTATAACTTACCATGAAACATAGAAATGAGATGCGATATTGCGTTTTAAGAAGCATTAGAACTCTATTGCTACGATACCTAGACATCTGCAGGCGCTATTTCCTAGCAAGGATTTGTCTCATTTACATTCATTTGAAGTGTAGACGAGGAATACATGACACTTCGCAAATCATATTATATCTTACCATGAAATATAGAAATGAGATGCGATATCGCGTTTTAAGAAGCATTAGAACTCTATTGCTACGATAGGTAGACGTTTGCAAACGCTATTTCCTTGCAAGGAAGTGTCGCATTTACATTCATTTGAAGTGTAGACGAGGAATACATGACACTTCGCAAATCATATTATATCTTACAATGATACATAGAAATGAGATGCGATATCGCGTTTTAAGAAGCATTAGAACACTATTGCTACGATAGGTAGACATCTGCAGACGCTATTTCCTTGCAAGGAAGTGTCGCATTTACATTCATTTGAATCGTAGACGAGGAATGCATTACACTTCGCAATGAATATTACATCTTACCATGAAACATAGAAATGAGATGCGATATCGCGTTTTAAGAAGCATTAGAACTCTATTGCTACGATACGTAGACATCTGCAAACGCTATTTCCTTGCAAGGAAGAGTTGCATTTACATTCATTTGAATCGTAGACGAGGAATGCATAACACTTCGCAAATCATATTATATCTTACCATGAAACATAGATGTGAGATGCAATATCTCGTTTTAAGAAGCATTTGAACTCTATTGCTTCGATACGTAGACATCTGCAAACGCTATTTCCTTGCAAGGAAGTGTCGCATTTACATTCATTTGAAGTGTAGACGAGGGATACATAACACTTCGCAAATCATATTACATCTTACCATGAAACATAGAAATGAGATGCGATATCGCGTTTTAAGAAGCATTAGAACTCTATTGCTACGATACCTAGACATCTGCAGACGCTATTTCCTTGCAAGGAAGTGTCGCATTTCATTCATTTGAATCGTAGACGAGGAATACATAACACTTCGCAATGAATATCACATCTTACCATGAAACATAGAAATGAGATGCGATATCGCGCTTTAAGAAGCATTAGAAATCTATTGCTACGATACGTAGACATCTGCAAGCACTATTTCCTAGCGAGGAAGTGTCGCATTCACGTTCATTTGAAGTGTAGACGAGGAATGCATATCACTTCGCAATTAATATTATATATTATCATGAAACACAGACATGAGATGCAATATCTCCTTTTAAGAAGCATTTGAACTCTATTGCTTCGATACGTAGACATATGCAAACGCTATTTCCTTGCAAGGAAGTGTCGCATTTACATTCATTTAAAGTGTAGACGAGGAATACATGACACTTCGCAAATCATATTATAACTTACCATGAAACATAGAAATGAGATGCGATATTGCGTTTTAAGAAGCATTAGAACTCTATTGCTACGATACCTAGACATCTGCAGGCGCTATTTCCTAGCAAGGATTTGTCTCATTTACATTCATTTGAAGTGTAGACGAGGAATACATGACACTTCGCAAATCATATTATATCTTACCATGAAATATAGAAATGAGATGCGATATCGCGTTTTAAGAAGCATTAGAACACTATTGCTACGATAGGTAGACATCTGCAGACGCTATTTCCTTGCAAGGAAGTGTCGCATTTACATTCATTTGAATCGTAGACGAGGAATGCATAACACTTCGCAAATCATATTATATCTTACCATGAAACATAGATGTGAGATGCAATATCTCGTTTTAAGAAGCATTTGAACTCTATTGCTTCGATACGTAGACATCTGCAAACGCTATTTCCTTGCAAGGAAGTGTCGCATTTACATTCATTTGAAGTGTAGACGAGGGATACATAACACTTCGCAAATCATATTACATCTTACCATGAAACATAGAAATGAGATGCGATATCGCGTTTTAAGAAGCATTAGAACTCTATTGCTACGATACCTAGACATCTGCAGACGCTATTTCCTTGCAAGGAAGTGTCGCATTTCATTCATTTGAATCGTAGACGAGGAATACATAACACTTCGCAATGAATATCACATCTTACCATGAAACATAGAAATGAGATGCGATATCGCGCTTTAAGAAGCATTAGAAATCTATTGCTACGATACGTAGACATCTGCAAGCACTATTTCCTAGCGAGGAAGTGTCGCATTCACGTTCATTTGAAGTGTAGACGAGGAATGCATATCACTTCGCAATTAATATTATATATTATCATGAAACACAGACATGAGATGCAATATCTCCTTTTAAGAAGCATTTGAACTCTATTGCTTCGATACGTAGACATATGCAAACGCTATTTCCTTGCAAGGAAGTGTCGCATTTACATTCATTTAAAGTGTAGACGAGGAATACATGACACTTCGCAAATCATATTATAACTTACCATGAAACATAGAAATGAGATGCGATATTGCGTTTTAAGAAGCATTAGAACTCTATTGCTACGATACCTAGACATCTGCAGACGCTATTTTCTTGCAAGGAAGTGTCGCATTTACATTCATTTGAATCGTAGACGAGGAATGCATAACACTTCGCAATGAATATTACATCTTACCATGAAACATAGAAATGAGATGCAATATCGCGTTTTAAGAAGCATTAGAACTCTATTGCTACGATACCTAGACATCTGCAGACGCTATTTCCTAGCAAGGAAGTGTAGCATTTACATTCATTTGAAGTGTAGACGAGGAATACATGACACTTCGCAAATCATATTATACCTTACCATGAAACATAGAAATGAGATGCGATATCGCGTTTTAAGAAGCACTAGAAAGCTATTGCTACGATACGTAGACATCTGCAAACGCTATTTCCTAGCAAGGAAGTATCGCATTCACATTCATTTGAAGTGTAGACTAGGAATACATGACACTTCGCAAATCATGTTATATCTTACCATGAACCATAGAAATGAGATGCGATATAGAACCATATGAACTCTATTGCTACGATACGTAGACATCTGCAATCGCTATTTCCTTGCAAGGAAGTGTCGCATTTACATTCATTTGAATCGTAGACGAGGAATGCATAACACTTCGCAATGAATATTACATCTTACCATGAAACATTTAAATGAGATGCGATATCGCGTTTTAAGAAGCATTAGAACTCTATTGCTACGATACCTAGACATCTGCAGACGCTATTTCCTTGCAAGGAAGTGTCGCATTTACATTCATTTGAATCGTAGACGAGGAATGCATAACACTTCGCAATGAATATTACATCTTACCATGAAACATTTAAATGAGATGCGATATCGCGTTTTAAGAAGCATTAGAACTCTATTGCTACGATACCTAGACATCTGCAGACGCTATTTCCTAGCAAGGAAGTGTCGCATTTACATTCATTTGAAGTGTAGACGAGGAATACATGACACTTCGCAAATCATATTATATCTTACCATGAAACATAGAAATGAAATGCGATATCGCGTTTTAAGAAGCATTGGAACTCCATTGCTACGAAACCTAGACATCTGCAGACGCTATTTCCTAGCAAGGAAGTGTCGCATTTACATTCATTTGAAGTGTAGACGAGGAATACATGACACTTGGCAAATCATATAATATCTTACCATGAAAAATAGAAATGAGATGCGATATCGCGTTTTAAGAATCATAAGAACTCTATTGCTACGATACGTAGACATCTGCAAATGCTATTTTCTTGCAAGGAAGTGTCGCATTTACTTTCATTTGAATCGTTGACGAGGAATGCATAACACTTCGCAATGAATATTACATCTTACCATGAAACATAGAAATGAGATGCGATATCGCGCTTTAAGAAACATTAGAAATCTATTGCTGCGATACGTAGACATCTTCAAACGCTATTATCTTGCAAGGAAGTGTCGCATTTACATTCAGTTGAATCGTAGACGAGGAATGCATAACACTTCGCAATGAATATTATATCTTATCATGAAACATAGATATGAGATGCAATATCTCGTTTTAAGAAGCATTTGAACTCTATTGCTTCGATACGTAGACATCAGCAAACGCTATTTCCTCGCAAGGAAGTGTCGCATTTACATTCATTTGAAGTGTAGACGAGGAATATATAACACTTCGCAAATCGTATTACATCTTACCATGAAACACAGAAATGAGATGCGATATCGCGTTCTAAGAAGCATTAGAACTCTATTGCTACGATACCTAGACATCTGCAGACGCTATTTCCTTGCAAGGAAGTGTCGCATTTCATTCATTTGAATCGTAGACGAGGAATGCATAACACTTCGCAATGAATATTACATCTTACCATGAAACATAGAAATGGGATGCGATATCGCGCTTTAAGAAGCATTAGAAATCTATTGCTACGATACGTAGACATCTGCAAGCGCTTCTTCCTAGCGAGGAAGTGTCGCATTCACGTTCATTTGAAGTGTAGACAAGGAATGCATATCACTTCGCAATTAATATTATATCTTATCATGAAACACAGACATGAGATGCAATATCTCGTTTTAAGAAGCATTTGAACTCTATTGCTTCGATACGTAGACATATGCAAACGCTATTTCCTTGCAAGGAAGTGTCGCATTTACATTCATTTAAAGTGTAGACGAGGAAGACATGACACTTCGCAAATCATATTATATCTTACCATGAAACATAGAAATGAGATGTGATATCGCGTTTTAAGAAGCATTAGAACTCTATTGCTACGATACCTAGACATCTGCAGACGCTATTTCCTAGCAAGGAAGTGTAGCATTTACATTCATTTGAAGTGTAGACGAGGAATACATGACACTTCGCAATTCATATTATACCTTACCATGAAACATAGAAATGAGATGCGATATCGCGTTTTAAGAAGCACTAGAAAGCTATTGCTACGATAGGTAGACGTTTGCAAACGCTATTTCCTTGCAAGGAAGTGTCGCATTTACATTCAATTAAAGTGTAGACGAGGAATACATCACACTTCGCAAATCATATTATAACTTACCATGAAACATAGAAATGAGATGCGATATTGCGTTTTAAGAAGCATTAGAACTCTATTGCTACGATACCTAGACATCTGCAGGCGCTATTTCCTAGCAAGGATTTGTCTCATTTACATTCATTTGAAGTGTAGACGAGGAATACATGACACTTCGCAAATCATATTATATCTTACCATGAAATATAGAAATGAGATGCGATATCGCGTTTTAAGAAGCATTAGAACTCTATTGCTACGATAGGTAGACGTTTGCAAACGCTATTTCCTTGCAAGGAAGTGTCGCATTTACATTCATTTGAAGTGTAGACGAGGAATACATGACACTTCGCAAATCATATTATATCTTACAATGATACATAGAAATGAGATGCGATATCGCGTTTTAAGAAGCATTAGAACACTATTGCTACGATAGGTAGACATCTGCAGACGCTATTTCCTTGCAAGGAAGTGTCGCATTTACATTCATTTGAATCGTAGACGAGGAATGCATTACACTTCGCAATGAATATTACATCTTACCATGAAACATAGAAATGAGATGCGATATCGCGTTTTAAGAAGCATTAGAACTCTATTGCTACGATACGTAGACATCTGCAAACGCTATTTCCTTGCAAGGAAGAGTTGCATTTACATTCATTTGAATCGTAGACGAGGAATGCATAACACTTCGCAAATCATATTATATCTTACCATGAAACATAGATGTGAGATGCAATATCTCGTTTTAAGAAGCATTTGAACTCTATTGCTTCGATACGTAGACATCTGCAAACGCTATTTCCTTGCAAGGAAGTGTCGCATTTACATTCATTTGAAGTGTAGACGAGGGATACATAACACTTCGCAAATCATATTACATCTTACCATGAAACATAGAAATGAGATGCGATATCGCGTTTTAAGAAGCATTAGAACTCTATTGCTACGATACCTAGACATCTGCAGACGCTATTTCCTTGCAAGGAAGTGTCGCATTTCATTCATTTGAATCGTAGACGAGGAATACATAACACTTCGCAATGAATATCACATCTTACCATGAAACATAGAAATGAGATGCGATATCGCGCTTTAAGAAGCATTAGAAATCTATTGCTACGATACGTAGACATCTGCAAGCACTATTTCCTAGCGAGGAAGTGTCGCATTCACGTTCATTTGAAGTGTAGACGAGGAATGCATATCACTTCGCAATTAATATTATATATTATCATGAAACACAGACATGAGATGCAATATCTCCTTTTAAGAAGCATTTGAACTCTATTGCTTCGATACGTAGACATATGCAAACGCTATTTCCTTGCAAGGAAGTGTCGCATTTACATTCATTTAAAGTGTAGACGAGGAATACATGACACTTCGCAAATCATATTATAACTTACCATGAAACATAGAAATGAGATGCGATATTGCGTTTTAAGAAGCATTAGAACTCTATTGCTACGATACCTAGACATCTGCAGGCGCTATTTCCTAGCAAGGATTTGTCTCATTTACATTCATTTGAAGTGTAGACGAGGAATACATGACACTTCGCAAATCATATTATATCTTACCATGAAATATAGAAATGAGATGCGATATCGCGTTTTAAGAAGCATTAGAACACTATTGCTACGATAGGTAGACATCTGCAGACGCTATTTCCTTGCAAGGAAGTGTCGCATTTACATTCATTTGAATCGTAGACGAGGAATGCATAACACTTCGCAAATCATATTATATCTTACCATGAAACATAGATGTGAGATGCAATATCTCGTTTTAAGAAGCATTTGAACTCTATTGCTTCGATACGTAGACATCTGCAAACGCTATTTCCTTGCAAGGAAGTGTCGCATTTACATTCATTTGAAGTGTAGACGAGGGATACATAACACTTCGCAAATCATATTACATCTTACCATGAAACATAGAAATGAGATGCGATATCGCGTTTTAAGAAGCATTAGAACTCTATTGCTACGATACCTAGACATCTGCAGACGCTATTTCCTTGCAAGGAAGTGTCGCATTTCATTCATTTGAATCGTAGACGAGGAATACATAACACTTCGCAATGAATATCACATCTTACCATGAAACATAGAAATGAGATGCGATATCGCGCTTTAAGAAGCATTAGAAATCTATTGCTACGATACGTAGACATCTGCAAGCACTATTTCCTAGCGAGGAAGTGTCGCATTCACGTTCATTTGAAGTGTAGACGAGGAATGCATATCACTTCGCAATTAATATTATATATTATCATGAAACACAGACATGAGATGCAATATCTCCTTTTAAGAAGCATTTGAACTCTATTGCTTCGATACGTAGACATATGCAAACGCTATTTCCTTGCAAGGAAGTGTCGCATTTACATTCATTTAAAGTGTAGACGAGGAATACATGACACTTCGCAAATCATATTATAACTTACCATGAAACATAGAAATGAGATGCGATATTGCGTTTTAAGAAGCATTAGAACTCTATTGCTACGATACCTAGACATCTGCAGACGCTATTTTCTTGCAAGGAAGTGTCGCATTTACATTCATTTGAATCGTAGACGAGGAATGCATAACACTTCGCAATGAATATTACATCTTACCATGAAACATAGAAATGAGATGCAATATCGCGTTTTAAGAAGCATTAGAACTCTATTGCTACGATACCTAGACATCTGCAGACGCTATTTCCTAGCAAGGAAGTGTAGCATTTACATTCATTTGAAGTGTAGACGAGGAATACATGACACTTCGCAAATCATATTATACCTTACCATGAAACATAGAAATGAGATGCGATATCGCGTTTTAAGAAGCACTAGAAAGCTATTGCTACGATACGTAGACATCTGCAAACGCTATTTCCTAGCAAGGAAGTATCGCATTCACATTCATTTGAAGTGTAGACTAGGAATACATGACACTTCGCAAATCATGTTATATCTTACCATGAACCATAGAAATGAGATGCGATATAGAACCATATGAACTCTATTGCTACGATACGTAGACATCTGCAATCGCTATTTCCTTGCAAGGAAGTGTCGCATTTACATTCATTTGAATCGTAGACGAGGAATGCATAACACTTCGCAATGAATATTACATCTTACCATGAAACATTTAAATGAGATGCGATATCGCGTTTTAAGAAGCATTAGAACTCTATTGCTACGATACCTAGACATCTGCAGACGCTATTTCCTTGCAAGGAAGTGTCGCATTTACATTCATTTGAATCGTAGACGAGGAATGCATAACACTTCGCAATGAATATTACATCTTACCATGAAACATTTAAATGAGATGCGATATCGCGTTTTAAGAAGCATTAGAACTCTATTGCTACGATACCTAGACATCTGCAGACGCTATTTCCTAGCAAGGAAGTGTCGTATTTACATTCATTTGAAGTGTAGACGAGGAATACATGACACTTCGCAATTCATATTATATCTTACCATGAAACATAGAAATGAGATGCGATATCGCGTTCTAAGAAGCATTAGAACACTACTGCTACGATAGGTAGACATTTGCAAACGCTATTTCCTTGCAAGGAAGTGTCGCATTTACATTCAATTGAAGTGTAGTCGAGGAATACATAACACTTGGCAAATCATATTAATTCTTACCATGAAACATAGAAATGAAATGCGATATCTCGTTTTAAGAAGCATTAGAACTCTATTGCTACGATACCTAGACATCTGCAGACGCTATTTCCTTGCAAGGAAGTGTCGCATTTACATTCATTTGAATCGTAGACGAGGAATGCATAACACTTCGCAATGAATATTATATCTTATCATGAAACATAGATATGAGATGCAATATCTCGTTTTAAGAAGCGTTTGAACTCTATTGCTTCCATACGTAGACATCTGCAAACGCTATTTCCTTGCAAGGAAGTGTCGCATTTAAATTCATTTGAAGTGTAGACGAGGGATACATAACACTTCGCAAATCATATTATATCTTACCATGAAACATAGAAATGAGATGCGATATCGCGTTTTAAGAAGCATTAGAACTCTATTGCTACGATACCTAGACATCTGCAGACGCTATTTCCTTGCAAGGAAGTGCCGCATTTACATTCATTTGAATCGTAGACGAGGAATGCATAACACTTCGCAATGAATATTACATCTTACCATGAAACATAGAAATGAGATGCAATATCGCGTTTTAAGAAGCATTAGAACTCTTTTGCTACGATACCTAGACATCTGCAGACGCTATTTCCTAGCAAGGAAGTGTAGCATTTACATTCATTTGAAGTGTAGACGAGGAATACATGACACTTCGCAAATCATATTATACCTTACCATGAAACATAGAAATGAGATGCGATATCGCGTTTTAAGAAGCACTAGAAAGCTATTGCTACGATACGTAGACATCTGCAAACGCTATTTCCTAGCAAGGAAGTATCGCATTCACATTCATTTGAAGTGTAGACTAGGAATACATGACACTTCGCAAATCATGTTATATCTTACCATGAACCATAGAAATGAGATGCGATATAGAACCATATGAACTCTATTGCTACGATACGTAGACATCTGCAATCGCTATTTCCTTGCAAGGAAGTGTCGCATTTACATTCATTTGAATCGTAGACGAGGAATGCATAACACTTCGCAATGAATATTACATCTTACCATGAAACATTTAAATGAGATGCGATATCGCGTTTTAAGAAGCATTAGAACTCTATTGCTACGATACCTAGACATCTGCAGACGCTATTTCCTTGCAAGGAAGTGTCGCATTTACATTCATTTGAATCGTAGACGAGGAATGCATAACACTTCGCAATGAATATTACATCTTACCATGAAACATTTAAATGAGATGCGATATCGCGTTTTAAGAAGCATTAGAACTCTATTGCTACGATACCTAGACATCTGCAGACGCTATTTCCTAGCAAGGAAGTGTCGCATTTACATTCATTTGAAGTGTAGACGAGGAATACATGACACTTCGCAAATCATATTATATCTTACCATGAAACATAGAAATGAAATGCGATATCGCGTTTTAAGAAGCATTGGAACTCCATTGCTACGAAACCTAGACATCTGCAGACGCTATTTCCTAGCAAGGAAGTGTCGCATTTACATTCATTTGAAGTGTAGACGAGGAATACATAACACTTCGCAAATCATATTATATCTTACCATGAAATATAGAAATGAGATGCGATATCGCGTTTTAAGAAGCATTAGAACTCTATTGCTACGATAGGTAGACGTTTGCAAACGCTATTTCCTTGCAAGGAAGTGTCGCATTTACATTCATTTGAAGTGTACACGAGGAATACATAACACTTCGCAAATCATATTATACCTTACCATGAAACATAGAAATGACATGCGATATCGCGTTTTAAGTATCATAAGAACTCTATTGCTACGATACGTAGACATCTGCAAACGCTAATTCCTTGCAAGGAAGTGTCGCATTTACATTCATTTGAAGTGTAGACGAGGAATACATAACACTTCGCAAATCATATTATACCTTACCATGAAACATAGAAATGAGATGCGATATCGCGTTTTAAGAAGCATTAGAACTCTATTGCTACGATAGGTAGACATCTGCAAACGCTATTTCCTTACAAGGAAGTGTCGCATTTACATTCATTTGAAGTGCAGACGAGGAATACATGACACATCGCAAATCATATTATATCTTACCATGAAACATAGAAATGAGTTGCGATATCGCGTTTTAAGAAGCATTAGAACTCTATTGCTACGATAGGTAGACATCTGCAAACGCTATTTCCTTACAAGGAAGTGTCGCATTTACATTCATTTGAAGTGCAGACGAGGAATACATGACACATCGCAAATCATATTATATCTTACCATGAAACATAGAAATGAGTTGCGATATCGCGTTTTAAGAAGCATTAGAACTCTATTGCTACGATAGGTAAACATCTGCAAACGCTATTTCCTTACAAGAAAGTGTCGCATTTACATTCATTTGAAGTGTAGACGAGGAATACATAACACTTCGCAAATCATATTATACCGTACCATGAAACATAGAAATGAGATGCGATATCGCGTTTTAAGAATCATAAGAACTCTATTGCTACGATACGTAGACATCTGCAAACGCTATTTCCTTGCAAGGAAGTGTCGCATTTACATTCATTTGAAGTGTAGACGAGGAATACATGACACATCGCAAATCATATTATATCTTACCATGAAACATAGAAATGAGATGCGATATCGCGTTTTAAGAAGCATTTGAACTCTATGGCTACGATATGTAGACATCTGCAATCGCTATTTCCTTACAAGGAAGTGTCGCATTTACATTCATTTGAAGTGTAGACGAGGAATACATAACACTTCGCAAATCATATTATACCTTACCATGAAACATAGAAATGAGATGCGATATCGCGTTTTAAGAATCATAAGAACTCTATTGCTACGATACGTAGACATCTGCAAACGCTATTTCCTTGCAAGGAAGTGTCGCATTTACATTCATTTGAAGTGTAGACGAGGAATACATGACACTTCGCAAATCATATTATATCTTACCATGAAACATAGAAATGAGATGCGATATCGCGTTTTAAGAAGCATTTGAACTCTATGGCTACGATATGTAGACATCTGCAATCGCTATTTCCTTACAAGGAAGTGTCGCATTTACATTCATTTGAAGTGTAGACGAGGAATACATAACACTTCGCAAATCATATTATACCTTACCATGAAACATAGAAATGAGATGCGATATCGCGTTTTAAGAATCATAAGAACTCTATTGCTACGATACGTAGACATCTGCAAACGCTATTTCCTTGCAAGGAAGTGTCGCATTTACATTCATTTGAAGTGTAGACGAGGAATACATGACACTTCGCAAATCATATTATATCTTACCATGAAACATAGAAATGAGATGCGATATCGCGTTTTAAGAAGCATTAGAACTCTATTGCTACGATACGTAGACATCTGCAAACGCTAGTTCCTTGCAAGGAAGTGTCGCATTTACATTCATTTGAAGTGTAGACGAGGAATACATAACACTTCGCAAATCATATTATATCTTACCATGAAACATAGAAATGAGATGCGATATCGCGTTTTAAGAAGCATTAGAACTCTATTGCTACGATACGTAGACATCTGCAAACGCTATTTCCTTGCAAGGAAGTGTCGCATTTACATTCATTTGAAGTGTAGACGAGGAATACATAACACTTCGCAAATAATATTATATCTTACCATGAAATATAGAAATGAGATGCGATATCGCGTTTTAAGAAGCATTAGAACTCTATTGCTACGATAGGTAGACGTTTGCAAACGCTATTTCCTTGCAAGGAAGTGTCGCATTTACATTCATTTGAAGTGTACACGAGGAATACATAACACTTCGCAAATCATATTATACCTTACCATGAAACATAGAAATGACATGCGATATCGCGTTTTAAGTATCATAAGAACTCTATTGCTACGATACGTAGACATCTGCAAACGCTAATTCCTTGCAAGGAAGTGTCGCATTTACATTCATTTGAAGTGTAGACGAGGAATACATAACACTTCGCAAATCATATTATACCTTACCATGAAACATAGAAATGAGATGCGATATCGCGTTTTAAGAAGCATTAGAACTCTATTGCTACGATAGGTAGACATCTGCAAACGCTATTTCCTTACAAGGAAGTGTCGCATTTACATTCATTTGAAGTGCAGACGAGGAATACATGACACATCGCAAATCATATTATATCTTACCATGAAACATAGAAATGAGTTGCGATATCGCGTTTTAAGAAGCATTAGAACTCTATTGCTACGATAGGTAAACATCTGCAAACGCTATTTCCTTACAAGAAAGTGTCGCATTTACATTCATTTGAAGTGTAGACGAGGAATACATAACACTTCGCAAATCATATTATACCGTACCATGAAACATAGAAATGAGATGCGATATCGCGTTTTAAGAATCATAAGAACCCTATTGCTACGATACGTAGACATCTGCAAACGCTATTTCCTTGCAAGGAAGTGTCGCATTTACATTCATTTGAAGTGTAGACGAGGAATACATGACACATCGCAAATCATATTATATCTTACCATGAAACATAGAAATGAGTTGCGATATCGCGTTTTAAGAAGCATTAGAACTCTATTGCTACGATAGGTAAACATCTGCAAACGCTATTTCCTTACAAGGAAGTGTCGCATTTACATTCATTTGAAGTGTAGACGAGGAACACATAACACTTCGCAAATCATATTATACCTTACCATGAAACATAGAAATGAGGTGCGATATCGCGTTTTAAGAATCATAAGAACTCTATTGCTACGATACGTAGACATCTGCAAGCGCTAATTCCTTGCAAGGAAGTGTCGCATTTACATTCATTTGAAGTGTAGACGAGGAATACATGACAGTTCGCAAATCATATTATATCTTACCATGAAACATAGAAATGAGATGCGATATCGCGTATTAAGAAGCATTAGAACTCTATTGCTACGATATGTAGACATCTGCAAACGCTATTTCCTTGCAAGGAAGTGTCGCATTTACATTCATTTGAAGTGTCGACGAGGAATACATAACACTTCGCAAATCATATTATATCTTACCATGAAACATAGAAATGAGATGCGATATCGCGTTTTAAGAATCATAAGAACTCTATTGCTACGATACGTAGACATCTGCAAACGCTATTTCCTTGCAAGGAAATGTCGCATTTACATTCATTTGAAGTGTAGACGAGGAATACATGACACTTCGCAAATCATATTATATCTTACCATGAAACAGAGAAATGAGATGCGATATCGCGTTTTAAGAAGCATTTGAACTCTATGGCTACGATATGTAGACATCTGCAATCGCTATTTCCTTACAAGGAAGTGTCGCATTTACATTCATTTGAAGTGTAGACGAGGAATACATAACACTTCGCAAATCATATTATACCTTACCATGAAACATAGAAATGAGATGCGATATCGCGTTTTAAGAATCATAAGAACTCTATTGCTACGATACGTAGACATCTGCAAACGCTATTTCCTTGCAAGGAAGTGTCGCATTTACATTCATTTGAAGTGTAGACGAGGAATACATGACACTTCGCAAATCATATTATATCTTACCATGAAACATAGAAATGAGATGCGATATCGCGTTTTAAGAAGCATTAGAACTCTATTGCTACGATACGTAGACATCTGCAAACGCTAGTTCCTTGCAAGGAAGTGTCGCATTTACATTCATTTGAAGTGTAGACGAGGAATACATAACACTTCGCAAATCATATTATACCTTACCATGAAACATAGAAATGACATGCGATATCGCGTTTTAAGAATCATAAGAACTCTATTGCTACGATACGTAGACATCTGCAAACGCTATTTCCTTGCAAGGAAGTGTCGCATTTACATTCGTTTGAAGTGTAGACGAGGAATACATAACACTTCGCAAATCATATTATATCTTACCATGAAATATAGAAATGAGATGCGATATCGCGTTTTAAGAAGCATTAGAACTCTATTGCTACGATAGGTAGACGTTTGCAAACGCTATTTCCTTACAAGGAAGTGTCGCATTTACATTCATTTGAAGTGCAGACGAGGAATACATAACACTTCGCAAATCATATTATACCTTACCATGAAACATAGAAATGACATGCGATATCGCGTTTTAAGAATCATAAGAACTCTATTGCTACGATACGTAGACATCTGCAAACGCTATTTCCTTCCAAGGAAGTGTCGCATTTACATTCATTTGAAGTGTAGACGAGGAATACATGACACTTCGCAAATCATATTATATCTTACCATGAAACAGAGAAATGAGATGCGATATCGCGTTTTAAGAAGCATTAGAACTCTATTGCTACGATACGTAGACATCTGCAAACGCTAGTTCCTTGCAAGGAAGTGTCGCATTTACATTCATTTGAAGTGTAGACGAGGAATACATAACACTTCGCAAATCATATTATATCTTACCATGAAACATAGAAATGAGATGCGATATCGCGTTTTAAGAAGCATTAGAACTCTATTGCTACGATACGTAGACATCTGCAAACGCTATTTCCTTGCAAGGAAGTGTCGCATTTACATTCATTTGAAGTGTAGACGAGGAATACATAACACTTCGCAAATCATATTATATCTTACCATGAAATATAGAAATGAGATGCGATATCGCGTTTTAAGAAGCATTAGAACTCTATTGCTACGATAGGTAGACGTTTGCAAACGCTATTTCCTTGCAAGGAAGTGTCGCATTTACATTCATTTGAAGTGTACACGAGGAATACATAACACTTCGCAAATCATATTATACCTTACCATGAAACATAGAAATGACATGCGATATCGCGTTTTAAGTATCATAAGAACTCTATTGCTACGATACGTAGACATCTGCAAACGCTAATTCCTTGCAAGGAAGTGTCGCATTTACATTCATTTGAAGTGTAGACGAGGAATACATAACACTTCGCAAATCATATTATACCTTACCATGAAACATAGAAATGAGTTGCGATATCGCGTTTTAAGAAGCATTAGAACTCTATTGCTACGATAGGTAGACATCTGCAAACGCTATTTCCTTACAAGGAAGTGTCGCATTTACATTCATTTGAAGTGCAGACGAGGAATACATGACACATCGCAAATCATATTATATCTTACCATGAAACATAGAAATGAGTTGCGATATCGCGTTTTAAGAAGCATTAGAACTCTATTGCTACGATAGGTAAACATCTGCAAACGCTATTTCCTTACAAGAAAGTGTCGCATTTACATTCATTTGAAGTGTAGACGAGGAATACATAACACTTCGCAAATCATATTATACCTTACCATGAAACATAGAAATGAGATGCGATATCGCGTTTTAAGAATCATAAGAACTCTATTGCTACGATACGTAGACATCTGCAAACGCTATTTCCTTGCAGGGAAGTGTCGCATTTACATTCATTTGAAGTGTAGACGAGGAATACATGACACTTCGCAAATCATATTATATCTTACCATGAAACATAGAAATGAGATGCGATATCGCGTTTTAAGAAGCATTTGAACTCTATGGCTACGATATGTAGACATCTGCAATCGCTATTTCCTTACAAGGAAGTGTCGCATTTACATTCATTTGAAGTGTAGACGAGGAATACATAACACTTCGCAAATCATATTATACCTTACCATGAAACATAGAAATGAGATGCGATATCGCGTTTTAAGAATCATAAGAACTCTATTGCTACGATACGTAGACATCTGCAAACGCTATTTCCTTGCAAGGAAGTGTCGCATTTACATTCATTTGAAGTGTAGACGAGGAATACATGACACTTCGCAAATCATATTATATCTTACCATGAAACATAGAAATGAGATGCGATATCGCGTTTTAAGAAGCATTAGAACTCTATTGCTACGATACGTAGACATCTGCAAACGCTAGTTCCTTGCAAGGAAGTGTCGCATTTACATTCATTTGAAGTGTAGACGAGGAATACATAACACTTCGCAAATCATATTATATCTTACCATGAAACATAGAAATGAGATGCGATATCGCGTTTTAAGAAGCATTAGAACTCTATTGCTACGATACGTAGACATCTGCAAACGCTATTTCCTTGCAAGGAAGTGTCGCATTTACATTCATTTGAAGTGTAGACGAGGAATACATAACACTTCGCAAATCATATTATATCTTACCATGAAATATAGAAATGAGATGCGATATCGCGTTTTAAGAAGCATTAGAACTCTATTGCTACGATAGGTAGACGTTTGCAAACGCTATTTCCTTGCAAGGAAGTGTCGCATTTACATTCATTTGAAGTGTACACGAGGAATACATAACACTTCGCAAATCATATTATACCTTACCATGAAACATAGAAATGAGATGCGATATCGCGTTTTAAGAATCATAAGAACTCTATTGCTACGATACGTAGACATCTGCAAACGCTATTTCCTTGCAAGGAAGTGTCGCATTTACATTCATTTGAAGTGTAGACGAGGAATACATGACACTTCGCAAATCATATTATATCTTACCATGAAACATAGAAATGAGATGCGATATCGCGTTTTAAGAAGCATTAGAACTCTATTGCTACGATACGTAGACATCTGCAAACGCTAGTTCCTTGCAAGGAAGTGTCGCATTTACATTCATTTGAAGTGTAGACGAGGAATACATAACACTTCGCAAATCATATTATATCTTACCATGAAACATAGAAATGAGATGCGATATCGCGTTTTAAGAAGCATTAGAACTCTATTGCTACGATACGTAGACATCTGCAAACGCTATTTCCTTGCAAGGAAGTGTCGCATTTACATTCATTTGAAGTGTAGACGAGGAATACATAACACTTCGCAAATCATATTATATCTTACCATGAAATATAGAAATGAGATGCGATATCGCGTTTTAAGAAGCATTAGAACTCTATTGCTACGATAGGTAGACGTTTGCAAACGCTATTTCCTTGCAAGGAAGTGTCGCATTTACATTCATTTGAAGTGTACACGAGGAATACATAACACTTCGCAAATCATATTATACCTTACCATGAAACATAGAAATGACATGCGATATCGCGTTTTAAGTATCATAAGAACTCTATTGCTACGATACGTAGACATCTGCAAACGCTAATTCCTTGCAAGGAAGTGTCGCATTTACATTCATTTGAAGTGTAGACGAGGAATACATAACACTTCGCAAATCATATTATACCTTACCATGAAACATAGAAATGAGATGCGATATCGCGTTTTAAGAAGCATTAGAACTCTATTGCTACGATAGGTAGACATCTGCAAACGCTATTTCCTTACAAGGAAGTGTCGCATTTACATTCATTTGAAGTGCAGACGAGGAATACATGACACATCGCAAATCATATTATATCTTACCATGAAACATAGAAATGAGTTGCGATATCGCGTTTTAAGAAGCATTAGAACTCTATTGCTACGATAGGTAAACATCTGCAAACGCTATTTCCTTACAACAAAGTGTCGCATTTACATTCATTTGAAGTGTAGACGAGGAATACATGACACTTCGCAAATCATATTATATCTTACCATGAAACATAGAAATGAGATGCGATATCGCGTTTTAAGAAGCATTAGAACTCTATTGCTACGATACGTAGACATCTGCAAACGCTAGTTCCTTGCAAGGAAGTGTCGCATTTACATTCATTTGAAGTGTAGACGAGGAATACATAACACTTCGCAAATCATATTATACCTTACCATGAAACATAGAAATGACATGCGATATCGCGTTTTAAGAATCATAAGAACTCTATTGCTACGATACGTAGACATCTGCAAACGCTATTTCCTTGCAAGGAAGTGTCGCATTTACATTCATTTGAAGTGTAGACGAGGAATACATAACACTTCGCAAACCATATTATATCTTACCATGAAATATAGAAATGAGATGCGATATCGCGTTTTAAGAAGCATTAGAACTCTATTGCTACGATAGGTAGACGTTTGCAAACGCTATTTCCTTACAAGGAAGTGTCGCATTTACATTCATTTGAAGTGCAGACGAGGAATACATAACACTTCGCAAATCATATTATACCTTACCATGAAACATAGAAATGACATGCGATATCGCGTTTTAAGAATCATAAGAACTCTATTGCTACGATACGTAGACATCTGCAAACGCTATTTCCTTCCAAGGAAGTGTCGCATTTACATTCATTTGAAGTGTAGACGAGGAATACATGACACTTCGCAAATCATATTATATCTTACCATGAAACAGAGAAATGAGATGCGATATCGCGTTTTAAGAAGCATTAGAACTCTATTGCTACGATACGTAGACATCTGCAAACGCTAGTTCCTTGCAAGGAAGTGTCGCATTTACATTCATTTGAAGTGTAGACGAGGAATACATAACACTTCGCAAATCATATTATATCTTACCATGAAACATAGAAATGAGATGCGATATCGCGTTTTAAGAAGCATTAGAACTCTATTGCTACGATACGTAGACATCTGCAAACGCTATTTCCTTGCAAGGAAGTGTCGCATTTACATTCATTTGAAGTGTAGACGAGGAATACATAACACTTCGCAAATCATATTATATCTTACCATGAAATATAGAAATGAGATGCGATATCGCGTTTTAAGAAGCATTAGAACTCTATTGCTACGATAGGTAGACGTTTGCAAACGCTATTTCCTTGCAAGGAAGTGTCGCATTTACATTCATTTGAAGTGTACACGAGGAATACATAACACTTTGCAAATCATATTATACCTTACCATGAAACATAGAAATGACATGCGATATCGCGTTTTAAGTATCATAAGAACTCTATTGCTACGATACGTAGACATCTGCAAACGCTAATTCCTTGCAAGGAAGTGTCGCATTTACATTCATTTGAAGTGTAGACGAGGAATACATAACACTTCGCAAATCATATTATACCTTACCATGAAACATAGAAATGAGATGCGATATCGCGTTTTAAGAAGCATTAGAACTCTATTGCTACGATAGGTAGACATCTGCAAACGCTATTTCCTTACAAGGAAGTGTCGCATTTACATTCATTTGAAGTGCAGACGAGGAATACATGACACATCGCAAATCATATTATATCTTACCATGAAACATAGAAATGAGTTGCGATATCGCGTTTTAAGAAGCATTAGAACTCTATTGCTACGATAGGTAAACATCTGCAAACGCTATTTCCTTACAACAAAGTGTCGCATTTACATTCATTTGAAGTGTAGACGAGGAATACATGACACTTCGCAAATCATATTATATCTTACCATGAAACATAGAAATGAGATGCGATATCGCGTTTTAAGAAGCATTAGAACTCTATTGCTACGATACGTAGACATCTGCAAACGCTAGTTCCTTGCAAGGAAGTGTCGCATTTACATTCATTTGAAGTGTAGACGAGGAATACATAACACTTCGCAAATCATATTATACCTTACCATGAAACATAGAAATGACATGCGATATCGCGTTTTAAGAATCATAAGAACTCTATTGCTACGATACGTAGACATCTGCAAACGCTATTTCCTTGCAAGGAAGTGTCGCATTTACATTCATTTGAAGTGTAGACGAGGAATACATAACACTTCGCAAACCATATTATATCTTACCATGAAATATAGAAATGAGATGCGATATCGCGTTTTAAGAAGCATTAGAACTCTATTGCTACGATAGGTAGACGTTTGCAAACGCTATTTCCTTACAAGGAAGTGTCGCATTTACATTCATTTGAAGTGCAGACGAGGAATACATAACACTTCGCAAATCATATTATACCTTACCATGAAACATAGAAATGACATGCGATATCGCGTTTTAAGAATCATAAGAACTCTATTGCTACGATACGTAGACATCTGCAAACGCTATTTCCTTCCAAGGAAGTGTCGCATTTACATTCATTTGAAGTGTAGACGAGGAATACATGACACTTCGCAAATCATATTATATCTTACCATGAAACAGAGAAATGAGATGCGATATCGCGTTTTAAGAAGCATTAGAACTCTATTGCTACGATACGTAGACATCTGCAAACGCTAGTTCCTTGCAAGGAAGTGTCGCATTTACATTCATTTGAAGTGTAGACGAGGAATACATAACACTTCGCAAATCATATTATATCTTACCATGAAACATAGAAATGAGATGCGATATCGCGTTTTAAGAAGCATTAGAACTCTATTGCTACGATACGTAGACATCTGCAAACGCTATTTCCTTGCAAGGAAGTGTCGCATTTACATTCATTTGAAGTGTAGACGAGGAATACATAACACTTCGCAAATCATATTATATCTTACCATGAAATATAGAAATGAGATGCGATATCGCGTTTTAAGAAGCATTAGAACTCTATTGCTACGATAGGTAGACGTTTGCAAACGCTATTTCCTTGCAAGGAAGTGTCGCATTTACATTCATTTGAAGTGTACACGAGGAATACATAACACTTTGCAAATCATATTATACCTTACCATGAAACATAGAAATGACATGCGATATCGCGTTTTAAGTATCATAAGAACTCTATTGCTACGATACGTAGACATCTGCAAACGCTAATTCCTTGCAAGGAAGTGTCGCATTTACATTCATTTGAAGTGTAGACGAGGAATACATAACACTTCGCAAATCATATTATACCTTACCATGAAACATAGAAATGAGATGCGATATCGCGTTTTAAGAAGCATTAGAACTCTATTGCTACGATAGGTAGACATCTGCAAACGCTATTTCCTTACAAGGAAGTGTCGCATTTACATTCATTTGAAGTGCAGACGAGGAATACATGACACATCGCAAATCATATTATATCTTACCATGAAACATAGAAATGAGTTGCGATATCGCGTTTTAAGAAGCATTAGAACTCTATTGCTACGATAGGTAAACATCTGCAAACGCTATTTCCTTACAAGAAAGTGTCGCATTTACATTCATTTGAAGTGTAGACGAGGAATACATGACACTTCGCAAATCATATTATATCTTACCATGAAACATAGAAATGAGATGCGATATCGCGTTTTAAGAAGCATTAGAACTCTATTGCTACGATACGTAGACATCTGCAAACGCTAGTTCCTTGCAAGGAAGTGTCGCATTTACATTCATTTGAAGTGTAGACGAGGAATACATAACACTTCGCAAATCATATTATACCTTACCATGAAACATAGAAATGACATGCGATATCGCGTTTTAAGAATCATAAGAACTCTATTGCTACGATACGTAGACATCTGCAAACGCTATTTCCTTGCAAGGAAGTGTCGCATTTACATTCATTTGAAGTGTAGACGAGGAATACATAACACTTCGCAAATCATATTATATCTTACCATGAAATATAGAAATGAGATGCGATATCGCGTTTTAAGAAGCATTAGAACTCTATTGCTACGATAGGTAGACGTTTGCAAACGCTATTTCCTTACAAGGAAGTGTCGCATTTACATTCATTTGAAGTGCAGACGAGGAATACATAACACTTCGCAAATCATATTATACCTTACCATGAAACATAGAAATGACATGCGATATCGCGTTTTAAGAATCATAAGAACTCTATTGCTACGATACGTAGACATCTGCAAACGCTATTTCCTTCCAAGGAAGTGTCGCATTTACATTCATTTGAAGTGTAGACGAGGAATACATGACACTTCGCAAATCATATTATATCTTACCATGAAACAGAGAAATGAGATGCGATATCGCGTTTTAAGAAGCATTAGAACTCTATTGCTACGATACGTAGACATCTGCAAACGCTAGTTCCTTGCAAGGAAGTGTCGCATTTACATTCATTTGAAGTGTAGACGAGGAATACATAACACTTCGCAAATCATATTATATCTTACCATGAAACATAGAAATGAGATGCGATATCGCGTTTTAAGAAGCATTAGAACTCTATTGCTACGATACGTAGACATCTGCAAACGCTATTTCCTTGCAAGGAAGTGTCGCATTTACATTCATTTGAAGTGTAGACGAGGAATACATAACACTTCGCAAATCATATTATATCTTACCATGAAATATAGAAATGAGATGCGATATCGCGTTTTAAGAAGCATTAGAACTCTATTGCTACGATAGGTAGACGTTTGCAAACGCTATTTCCTTGCAAGGAAGTGTCGCATTTACATTCATTTGAAGTGTACACGAGGAATACATAACACTTCGCAAATCATATTATACCTTACCTAGAAACATAGAAATGACATGCGATATCGCGTTTTAAGTATCATAAGAACTCTATTGCTACGATACGTAGACATCTGCAAACGCTAATTCCTTGCAAGGAAGTGTCGCATTTACATTCATTTGAAGTGTAGACGAGGAATACATAACACTTCGCAAATCATATTATACCTTACCATGAAACATAGAAATGAGATGCGATATCGCGTTTTAAGAAGCATTAGAACTCTATTGCTACGATAGGTAGACATCTGCAAACGCTATTTCCTTACAAGGAAGTGTCGCATTTACATTCATTTGAAGTGCAGACGAGGAATACATGACACATCGCAAATCATATTATATCTTACCATGAAACATAGAAATGAGTTGCGATATCGCGTTTTAAGAAGCATTAGAACTCTATTGCTACGATAGGTAAACATCTGCAAACGCTATTTCCTTACAAGAAAGTGTCGCATTTACATTCATTTGAAGTGTAGACGAGGAATACATAACACTTCGCAAATCATATTATACCGTACCATGAAACATAGAAATGAGATGCGATATCGCGTTTTAAGAATCATAAGAACCCTATTGCTACGATACGTAGACATCTGCAAACGCTATTTCCTTGCAAGGAAGTGTCGCATTTACATTCATTTGAAGTGTAGACGAGGAATACATGACACATCGCAAATCATATTATATCTTACCATGAAACATAGAAATGAGTTGCGATATCGCGTTTTAAGAAGCATTAGAACTCTATTGCTACGATAGGTAAACATCTGCAAACGCTATTTCCTTACAAGGAAGTGTCGCATTTACATTCATTTGAAGTGTAGACGAGGAATACATAACACTTCGCAAATCATATTATACCTTACCATGAAACATAGAAATGAGGTGCGATATCGCGTTTTAAGAATCATAAGAACTCTATTGCTACGATACGTAGACATCTGCAAGCGCTAATTCCTTGCAAGGAAGTGTCGCATTTACATTCATTTGAAGTGTAGACGAGGAATACATGACAGTTCGCAAATCATATTATATCTTACCATGAAACATAGAAATGAGATGCGATATCGCGTATTAAGAAGCATTAGAACTCTATTGCTACGATATGTAGACATCTGCAAACGCTATTTCCTTGCAAGGAAGTGTCGCATTTACATTCATTTGAAGTGTCGACGAGGAATACATAACACTTCGCAAATCATATTATATCTTACCATGAAACATAGAAATGAGATGCGATATCGCGTTTTAAGAATCATAAGAACTCTATTGCTACGATACGTAGACATCTGCAAACGCTATTTCCTTGCAAGGAAATGTCGCATTTACATTCATTTGAAGTGTAGACGAGGAATACATGACACTTCGCAAATCATATTATATCTTACCATGAAACAGAGAAATGAGATGCGATATCGCGTTTTAAGAAGCATTTGAACTCTATGGCTACGATATGTAGACATCTGCAATCGCTATTTCCTTACAAGGAAGTGTCGCATTTACATTCATTTGAAGTGTAGACGAGGAATACATAACACTTCGCAAATCATATTATACCTTACCATGAAACATAGAAATGAGATGCGATATCGCGTTTTAAGAATCATAAGAACTCTATTGCTACGATACGTAGACATCTGCAAACGCTATTTCCTTGCAAGGAAGTGTCGCATTTACATTCATTTGAAGTGTAGACGAGGAATACATGACACTTCGCAAATCATATTATATCTTACCATGAAACATAGAAATGAGATGCGATATCGCGTTTTAAGAAGCATTAGAACTCTATTGCTACGATACGTAGACATCTGCAAACGCTAGTTCCTTGCAAGGAAGTGTCGCATTTACATTCATTTGAAGTGTAGACGAGGAATACATAACACTTCGCAAATCATATTATACCTTACCATGAAACATAGAAATGACATGCGATATCGCGTTTTAAGAATCATAAGAACTCTATTGCTACGATACGTAGACATCTGCAAACGCTATTTCCTTGCAAGGAAGTGTCGCATTTACATTCATTTGAAGTGTAGACGAGGAATACATAACACTTCGCAAATCATATTATATCTTACCATGAAATATAGAAATGAGATGCGATATCGCGTTTTAAGAAGCATTAGAACTCTATTGCTACGATAGGTAGACGTTTGCAAACGCTATTTCCTTACAAGGAAGTGTCGCATTTACATTCATTTGAAGTGCAGACGAGGAATACATAACACTTCGCAAATCATATTATACCGTACCATGAAACATAGAAATGACATGCGATATCGCGTTTTAAGAATCATAAGAACTCTATTGCTACGATACGTAGACATCTGCAAACGCTATTTCCTTCCAAGGAAGTGTCGCATTTACATTCATTTGAAGTGTAGACGAGGAATACATGACACTTCGCAAATCATATTATATCTTACCATGAAACAGAGAAATGAGATGCGATATCGCGTTTTAAGAAGCATTTGAACTCTATGGCTACGATATGTAGACATCTGCAATCGCTATTTCCTTACAAGGAAGTGTCGCATTTACATTCATTTGAAGTGTAGACGAGGAATACATAACACTTCGCAAATCATATTATACCTTACCATGAAACATAGAAATGAGATGCGATATCGCGTTTTAAGAATCATAAGAACTCTATTGCTACGATACGTAGACATCTGCAAACGCTATTTCCTTGCAAGGAAGTGTCGCATTTACATTCATTTGAAGTGTAGACGAGGAATACATGACACTTCGCAAATCATATTATATCTTACCATGAAACATAGAAATGAGATGCGATATCGCGTTTTAAGAAGCATTAGAACTCTATTGCTACGATACGTAGACATCTGCAAACGCTAGTTCCTTGCAAGGAAGTGTCGCATTTACATTCATTTGAAGTGTAGACGAGGAATACATAACACTTCGCAAATCATATTATATCTTACCATGAAACATAGAAATGAGATGCGATATCGCGTTTTAAGAAGCATTAGAACTCTATTGCTACGATACGTAGACATCTGCAAACGCTATTTCCTTGCAAGGAAGTGTCGCATTTACATTCATTTGAAGTGTAGACGAGGAATACATAACACTTCGCAAATCATATTATATCTTACCATGAAATATAGAAATGAGATGCGATATCGCGTTTTAAGAAGCATTAGAACTCTATTGCTACGATAGGTAGACGTTTGCAAACGCTATTTCCTTGCAAGGAAGTGTCGCATTTACATTCATTTGAAGTGTACACGAGGAATACATAACACTTCGCAAATCATATTATACCTTACCATGAAACATAGAAATGACATGCGATATCGCGTTTTAAGTATCATAAGAACTCTATTGCTACGATACGCAGACATCTGCAAACGCTAATTCCTTGCAAGGAAGTGTCGCATTTACATTCATTTGAAGTGTAGACGAGGAATACATAACACTTCGCAAATCATATTATACCTTACCATGAAACATAGAAATGAGATGCGATATCGCGTTTTAAGAAGCATTAGAACTCTATTGCTACGATAAGTAGACATCTGCAAACGCTATTTCCTTACAAGGAAGTGTCGCATTTACATTCATTTGAAGTGCAGACGAGGAATACATGACACATCGCAAATCATATTATATCTTACCATGAAACATAGAAATGAGTTGCGATATCGCGTTTTAAGAAGCATTAGAACTCTATTGCTACGATAGGTAAACATCTGCAAACGCTATTTCCTTACAAGAAAGTGTCGCATTTACATTCATTTGAAGTGTAGACGAGGAATACATAACACTTCGCAAATCATATTATACCTTACCATGAAACATAGAAATGACATGCGATATCGCGTTTTAAGTATCATAAGAACTCTATTGCTACGATACGTAGACATCTGCAAACGCTAATTCCTTGCAAGGAAGTGTCGCATTTACATTCATTTGAAGTGTAGACGAGGAATACATAACACTTCGCAAATCATATTATACCTTACCATGAAACATAGAAATGAGATGCGATATCGCGTTTTAAGAAGCATTAGAACTCTATTGCTACGATAGGTAGACATCTGCAAACGCTATTTCCTTACAAGGAAGTGTCGCATTTACATTCATTTGAAGTGTAGACGAGGAATACATGACACTTCGCAAATCATATTATATCTTACCATGAAACATAGAAATGATATGCGATATCGCGTTTTAAGAATCATAAGAACTCTATTGCTACGATACGTAGACATCTGCAAACGCTATTTCCTTGCAAGGAAGTGTCGCATTTACATTCATTTGATGTGTAGACGAGGAATACATGACACTTCGCAAATCATATTATATCTTACCATGAAACATAGAAATGAGATGCGATATCGCGTTTTATGAAGCATTAGAACTCTATTGCTACGATACGTAGACATCTGCAAACGCTATTTCCTTGCAAGGAAGTGTCGCATTTACATTCATTTGATGTGTAGACGAGGAATACATGACACTTCGCAAATCATATTATATCTTACCATGAAACATAGAAATGAGATGCGATATCGCGTTTTAAGAAGCATTAGAACTCTATTGCTACGATACGTAGACATCTGCAAACGCTATTTCCTTGCAAGGAAGTGTCGCATTTACATTCATTTGATGTGTAGACGAGGAATACATGACACTTCGCAAATCATATTATATCTTACCATGAAATATAGAAATGACATGCGATATCGCGTTTTAAGTATCATAAGAACTCTATTGCTGCGATACGTAGACATCTGCAAACGCTATTTCCTTACAAGGAAGTGTCGCATTTACATTCGTTTGAAGTGTAGACGAGGAATACATGACACTTCGCAAATCATATTATATCTTACCATGAAACATAGAAATGAGATGCGATATCGCGTTTTAAGAAGCATTAGAACTCTATTGCTACGATAGGTAGACATCTGCAAACGCTATTTCCTTACAAGGAAGTGTCGCATTTACATTCATTTGAAGTGCAGACGAGGAATACATGACACATCGCAAATCATATTATATCTTACCATGAAACATAGAAATGAGTTGCGATATCGCGTTTTAAGAAGCATTAGAACTCTATTGCTACGATAGGTAAACATCTGCAAACGCTATTTCCTTCCAAGGAAGTGTCGCATTTACATTCATTTGAAGTGTAGACGAGGAATACATGACACTTCGCAAATCATATTATATCTTACCATGAAACAGAGAAATGAGATGCGATATCGCGTTTTAAGAAGCATTTGAACTCTATGGCTACGATATGTAGACATCTGCAATCGCTATTTCCTTACAAGGAAGTGTCGCATTTACATTCATTTGAAGTGTAGACGAGGAATACATAACACTTCGCAAATCATATTATACCTTACCATGAAACATAGAAATGAGATGCGATATCGCGTTTTAAGAATCATAAGAACTCTATTGCTACGATACGTAGACATCTGCAAACGCTATTTCCTTGCAAGGAAGTGTCGCATTTACATTCATTTGAAGTGTAGACGAGGAATACATGACACTTCGCAAATCATATTATATCTTACCATGAAACATAGAAATGAGATGCGATATCGCGTTTTAAGAAGCATTAGAACTCTATTGCTACGATACGTAGACATCTGCAAACGCTAGTTCCTTGCAAGGAAGTGTCGCATTTACATTCATTTGAAGTGTAGACGAGGAATACATAACACTTCGCAAATCATATTATATCTTACCATGAAACATAGAAATGAGATGCGATATCGCGTTTTAAGAAGCATTAGAACTCTATTGCTACGATACGTAGACATCTGCAAACGCTATTTCCTTGCAAGGAAGTGTCGCATTTACATTCATTTGAAGTGTAGACGAGGAATACATAACACTTCGCAAATCATATTATATCTTACCATGAAATATAGAAATGAGATGCGATATCGCGTTTTAAGAAGCATTAGAACTCTATTGCTACGATAGGTAGACGTTTGCAAACGCTATTTCCTTGCAAGGAAGTGTCGCATTTACATTCATTTGAAGTGTACACGAGGAATACATAACACTTCGCAAATCATATTATACCTTACCATGAAACATAGAAATGACATGCGATATCGCGTTTTAAGTATCATAAGAACTCTATTGCTACGATACGCAGACATCTGCAAACGCTAATTCCTTGCAAGGAAGTGTCGCATTTACATTCATTTGAAGTGTAGACGAGGAATACATAACACTTCGCAAATCATATTATACCTTACCATGAAACATAGAAATGAGATGCGATATCGCGTTTTAAGAAGCATTAGAACTCTATTGCTACGATAAGTAGACATCTGCAAACGCTATTTCCTTACAAGGAAGTGTCGCATTTACATTCATTTGAAGTGCAGACGAGGAATACATGACACATCGCAAATCATATTATATCTTACCATGAAACATAGAAATGAGTTGCGATATCGCGTTTTAAGAAGCATTAGAACTCTATTGCTACGATAGGTAAACATCTGCAAACGCTATTTCCTTACAAGAAAGTGTCGCATTTACATTCATTTGAAGTGTAGACGAGGAATACATAACACTTCGCAAATCATATTATACCTTACCATGAAACATAGAAATGACATGCGATATCGCGTTTTAAGTATCATAAGAACTCTATTGCTACGATACGTAGACATCTGCAAACGCTAATTCCTTGCAAGGAAGTGTCGCATTTACATTCATTTGAAGTGTAGACGAGGAATACATAACACTTCGCAAATCATATTATACCTTACCATGAAACATAGAAATGAGATGCGATATCGCGTTTTAAGAAGCATTAGAACTCTATTGCTACGATAGGTAGACATCTGCAAACGCTATTTCCTTACAAGGAAGTGTCGCATTTACATTCATTTGAAGTGTAGACGAGGAATACATGACACTTCGCAAATCATATTATATCTTACCATGAAACATAGAAATGATATGCGATATCGCGTTTTAAGAATCATAAGAACTCTATTGCTACGATACGTAGACATCTGCAAACGCTATTTCCTTGCAAGGAAGTGTCGCATTTACATTCATTTGATGTGTAGACGAGGAATACATGACACTTCGCAAATCATATTATATCTTACCATGAAACATAGAAATGAGATGCGATATCGCGTTTTATGAAGCATTAGAACTCTATTGCTACGATACGTAGACATCTGCAAACGCTATTTCCTTGCAAGGAAGTGTCGCATTTACATTCATTTGATGTGTAGACGAGGAATACATGACACTTCGCAAATCATATTATATCTTACCATGAAACATAGAAATGAGATGCGATATCGCGTTTTAAGAAGCATTAGAACTCTATTGCTACGATACGTAGACATCTGCAAACGCTATTTCCTTGCAAGGAAGTGTCGCATTTACATTCATTTGATGTGTAGACGAGGAATACATGACACTTCGCAAATCATATTATATCTTACCATGAAATATAGAAATGACATGCGATATCGCGTTTTAAGTATCATAAGAACTCTATTGCTGCGATACGTAGACATCTGCAAACGCTATTTCCTTACAAGGAAGTGTCGCATTTACATTCGTTTGAAGTGTAGACGAGGAATACATGACACTTCGCAAATCATATTATATCTTACCATGAAACATAGAAATGGGATGCGATATCGCGTTTTAAGAAGCATTAGAACTCTATTGCTACGATACGTAGACATCTGCAAACGCTATTTCCTTGCAAGGAAGTGTCGCATTTACATTCATTCGATGTGTAGACGAGGAATACATGACACTTCGCAAATCATATTATATCTTACCATGAAATATAGAAATGACATGCGATATCGCGTTTTAAGTATCATAAGAACTCTATTGCTACGATACGTAGACATCTGCAAACGCTATTTCCTTACAAGGAAGTGTCGCATTTACATTCATTTGAAGTGTAGACGAGGAATACATGACACTTCGCAAATCATATTATATCTTACCATGAAACATAGAAATGAGATGCGATATAGCGTTTTAAGAAGCATTAGAACTCTATTGCTACGATAGGTAGACATCTGCAAACGCTATTTCCTTACAAGGAAGTGTCGCATTTACATTCATTTGAAGTGTAGACGAGGAATACATAACACTTCGCAAATCATATAATACCTTACCATGAAACATAGAAATGAGATGCGATATCGCGTTTTAAGAATCATAAGAACTCTATTGCTACGATACGTGGACATCTGCAAACGCTAATTCCTTGCAAGGAAGTGTCGCATTTACATTCATTTGAAGTGTAGACGAGGAATACATGACACTTCGCAAATCATATTATATCTTACCATGAAACATAGAAATGAGATGCGATATCGCGTTTTAAGAAGCATTAGAACTCTATTGCTACGATACGTAGACATCTGCAAACGCTATTTCCTTGCAAGGAAGTGTCGCATTTACATTCATTTGATGTGTAGACGAGGAATACATGACACTTCGCAAATCATATTATATCTTACCATGAAACATAGAAATGAGATGCGATATCGCGTTTTATGAAGCATTAGAACTCTATTGCTACGATACGTAGAAATCTGCAAACGCTATTTCCTTGCAAGGAAGTGTCGCATTTACATTCATTTGATGTGTAGACGAGGAATACATGACACTTCGCAAATCATATTATATCTTACCATGAAATATAGAAATGACATGCGATATCGCGTTTTAAGTATCATAAGAACTCTATTGCTACGATACATAGACATCTGCAAACGCTATTTCCTTACAAGGAAGTGTCGCATTTACATTCGTTTGAAGTGTAGACGAGGAATACATGACACTTCGCAAATCATATTATATCTTACCATGAAACATAGGAATGAGATGCGATATCGCGTTTTAAGAAGCATTAGAACTCTATTGCTACGATAGGTAGACATCTGCAAACGCTATTTCCTTACAAGGAAGTGTCGCATTTACATTCATTTGAAGTGCAGACGAGGAATACATGGCACATCGCAAATCATATTATATCTTACCATGAAACATAGAAATGAGTTGCGATATCGCGTTTTAAGAAGCATTAGAACACTATTGCTACGATAGGTAGACATCTGCAAACGCTATTTCCTTACAAGGAAGTGTCGCATTTACATTCATTTGAAGTGTAGACGAGGAATACATAACACTTCGCAAATCATATTATATCTTACCATGAAACATAGAAATGAGATGCGATATCGCGTTTTAAGAATCATAAGAACTCTATTGCTACGATACGTAGACATCTGCAAACGCTATTTCCTTGCAAGGAAGTGTTGCATTTACATTCATTTGAAGTGTAGACGAGGAATACATGACACTTCGCAAATCATATTATATCTTACCATGAAACATAGAAATGAGATGCGAAATCGCGTTTTAAGAAGCATTAGAAATCTATTTCTACGATACATAGACAACTGCAATCGCTATTTCCTTGCAAGAAAGTGTCGCATTTACATTCATTTGAAGTGTAGACGAGGAATACATAACACTTCGCAAATCATATTATATCTTACCATGAAATATAGAAATGAGATGCGATATCGCGTTTTAAGAATCATAAGAACTCTATTGCTACGATACGTAGATATCTGCAAACGCTATTTCCTTGCAAGGAAGTGTCGCATTTACATTCATTTGAAGTGTAGACGAGGAATACATGACACTTCGCAAATCATATTATATCTTACCATGAAACATAGAAATGAGATGCGATATCGCGTTTTAAGAAGCATTAGAACTCTATTGCTACGATACGTAGACATCTGCAAACGCTATTTCCTTGCAAGGAAGTGTCGCATTTACATTCATTTGAAGTGTAGACGAGGAATACATAACACTTCGCAAATCATATTATATCTTACCATGAAATATAGAAATGAGATGCGATATCGCGTTTTAAGAATCATAAGAACTCTATTGCTATGATACATAGACATCTGCAAACGCTATTTCCTTGCAAGGAACTGTCGTATTTACATTCATTTGAAATGTAGACGAGGAATACATGACACATCGCAAATCATATTATATCTTACCATGAAACAGAGAAATGAGATGCGATATCGCGTTTTAAGAAGCATTTGAACTCTATGGCTACGATATGTAGACATCTGCAATCGCTGTTTCCTTACAAGGAAGTGTCGCATTTACATTCATTTGAAGTGTAGACGAGGAATACATAACACTTCGCAAATCATATTATACCTTACCATGAAACATAGAAATGAGATGCGATATCGCGTTTTAAGAATCATAAGAACTCTATTGCTACGATACGTAGACATCTGCAAACGCTATTTCCTTGCAAGGAAGTGTCGCATTTACATTCATTTGATGTGTAGACGAGGAATACATAACACTTCGCAAATCATATTATACCTTACCATGAAACATAGAAATGAGATGCGATATCGCGTTTTATAAAGCATTAGAACTCTATTGCTACGATACGTAGACATCTGCAAACGCTATTTCCTTGCAAGGAAGTGTCGCATTTACATTCATTTGATGTGCAGACGAGGAATTCATGACACTTCGCAAATCATATTATATCTTACCATGAAACATAGAAATGAGATGCGATATCGCGTTTTAAGAAGCATTAGAACTCTATTGCTACGATACGTAGACATCTGCAAACGCTATTTCCTTGCAAGGAAGTGTCGCATTTACATTCATTTGAAGTGTAGACGAGGAATACATAACACTTCGCAAATCATATTATACCTTACCATGAAACATAGAAATGACATGCGAAATCGCGTTTTAAGAATCATAAGAACTCTATTGCTACGATAGGTAGACATCTGCAAACGCTATTTCCTTACAAGGAAGTGTCGCATTTACATTCATTTGAAGTGTAAACGAGGAATACATAACACTTCGCAAATCATATTATATCTTACCATGAAACATAGAAATGAGATGCGATATCGCGTTTTAAGAATCATAAGAACTCTATTGCTACGATACGTAGACATCTGCAAACGCTATTTCCTTGCAAGGAAGTGTTGCATTTACATTCATTTGAAGTGTAGACGAGGAATACATGACACTTCGCAAATCATATTATATCTTACCATGAAACATAGAAATGAGATGCGAAATCGCGTTTTAAGAAGCATTAGAAATCTATTTCTACGATACATAGACAACTGCAATCGCTATTTCCTTGCAAGAAAGTGTCGCATTTACATTCATTTGAAGTGTAGACGAGGAATACATAACACTTCGCAAATCATATTATATCTTACCATGAAATACAGAAATGAGATGCGATATCGCGTTTTAAGAATCATAAGAACTCTATTGCTACGATACGTAGATATCTGCAAACGCTATTTCCTTGCAAGGAAGTGTCGCATTTACATTCATTTGAAGTGTAGACGAGGAATACATGACACTTCGCAAATCATATTATATCTTACCATGAAACATAGAAATGAGATGCGATATCGCGTTTTAAGAAGCATTAGAACTCTATTGCTACGATACGTAGACATCTGCAAACGCTATTTCCTTGCAAGGAAGTGTCGCATTTACATTCATTTGAAGTGTAGACGAGGAATACATGACACTTCGCAAATCATATTATATCTTACCATGAAACATAGAAATGAGATGCGATATCGCGTTTTAAGTATCATAAGAACTCTATTGCTACGATACGTAGACATCTGCAAACGCTATTTCCTTACAAGGAAGTGTCGCATTTACATTCATTTGAAGTGTAGACGAGGAATACATGACACTTCGCAAATCATATTATATCTTACCATGAAACATAGAAATGAGATGCGATATAGCGTTTTAAGAAGCATTAGAACTCTATTGCTACGATAGGTAGACATCTGCAAACGCTATTTCCTTACAAGGAAGTGTCGCATTTACATTCATTTGAAGTGTAGACGAGGAATACATAACACTTCGCAAATCATATTATACCTTACCATGAAACATAGAAATGAGATGCGATATCGCGTTTTAAGAATCATAAGAACTCTATTGCTACGATACGTGGACATCTGCAAACGCTAATTCCTTGCAAGGAAGTGTCGCATTTACATTCATTTGAAGTGTAGACGAGGAATACATGACACTTCGCAAATCATATTATATCTTACCATGAAACATAGAAATGAGATGCGATATCGCGTTTTAAGAAGCATTAGAACTCTATTGCTACGATACGTAGACATCTGCAAACGCTATTTCCTTGCAAGGAAGTGTCGCATTTACATTCATTTGATGTGTAGACGAGGAATACATGACACTTCGCAAATCATATTATATCTTACCATGAAACATAGAAATGAGATGCGATATCGCGTTTTATGCAGCATTAGAACTCTATTGCTACGATACGTAGACATCTGCAAACGCTATTTCCTTGCAAGGAAGTGTCGCATTTACATTCATTTGATGTGCAGACGAGGAATACATGACACTTCGCAAATCATATTATATCTTACCATGAAACATAGAAATGAGATGCGATATCGCGTTTTAAGAAGCATTAGAACTCTATTGCTACGATACGTAGACATCTGCAAACGCTATTTCCTTGCAAGGAAGTGTTGCATTTACATTCATTTGAAGTGTAGACGAGGAATACATGACACTTCGCAAATCATATTATATCTTACCATGAAATATAGAAATGAGATGCGATATCGCGTTTTAAGAATCATAAGAACTCTATTGCTACGATACGTAGATATCTGCAAACGCTATTTCCTTGCAAGGAAGTGTCGCATTTACATTCATTTGAAGTGTAGACGAGGAATACATGACACTTCGCAAATCATATTATATCTTACCATGAAACATAGAAATGAGATGCGATATCGCGTTTTAAGAAGCATTAGAACTCTATTGCTACGATACGTAGACATCTGCAAACGCTATTTCCTTGCAAGGAAGTGTCGCATTTACATTCATTTGAAGTGTAGACGAGGAATACATAACACTTCGCAAATCATATTATATCTTACCATGAAATATAGAAATGAGATGCGATATCGCGTTTTAAGAATCATAAGAACTCTATTGCTATGATACATAGACATCTGCAAACGCTATTTCCTTGCAAGGAACTGTCGCATTTACATTCATTTGAAATGTAGACGAGGAATACATGACACTTCGCAAATCATATTATATCTTACCATGAAACAGAGAAATGAGATGCGATATCGCGTTTTAAGAAGCATTTGAACTCTATGGCTACGATATGTAGACATCTGCAATCGCTATTTCCTTACAAGGAAGTGTCGCATTTACATTCATTTGAAGTGTAGACGAGGAATACATAACACTTCGCAAATCATATTATACCTTACCATGAAACATAGAAATGAGATGCGATATCGCGTTTTAAGAATCATAAGAACTCTATTGCTACGATACGTAGACATCTGCAAACGCTATTTCCTTGCAAGGAACTGTCGCATTTACATTCATTTGAAGTGAAGACGAGGAATACATGACACTTCGCAAATCATATTATATCTTACCATGAAGCATAGAAATGAGATGCGATATCGCGTTTTAAGAATCATAAGAACTCTATTGCTACGATACGTAGACATCTGCAATCGCTATTTCCTTGCAAGAAAGTGTCGCATTTACATTCATTTGAAGTGTAGACGAGGAATACATAACACTTCGCAAATCATATTATATCTTACCATGAAATACAGAAATGAGATGCGATATCGCGTTTTAAGAATCATAAGAACTCTATTGCTACGATACGTAGATATCTGCAAACGCTATTTCCTTGCAAGGAAGTGTCGCATTTACATTCATTTGAAGTGTAGACGAGGAATACATGACACTTCGCAAATCATATTATATCTTACCATGAAACATAGAAATGAGATGCGATATCGCGTTTTAAGAAGCATTAGAACTCTATTGCTACGATACGTAGACATCTGCAAACGCTATTTCCTTGCAAGGAAGTGTCGCATTTACATTCATTTGAAGTGTAGACGAGGAATACATGACACTTCGCAAATCATATTATATCTTACCATGAAACATAGAAATGAGATGCGATATCGCGTTTTAAGTATCATAAGAACTCTATTGCTACGATACGTAGACATCTGCAAACGCTATTTCCTTACAAGGAAGTGTCGCATTTACATTCATTTGAAGTGTAGACGAGGAATACATGACACTTCGCAAATCATATTATATCTTACCATGAAACATAGAAATGAGATGCGATATAGCGTTTTAAGAAGCATTAGAACTCTATTGCTACGATAGGTAGACATCTGCAAACGCTATTTCCTTACAAGGAAGTGTCGCATTTACATTCATTTGAAGTGTAGACGAGGAATACATAACACTTCGCAAATCATATTATACCTTACCATGAAACATAGAAATGAGATGCGATATCGCGTTTTAAGAATCATAAGAACTCTATTGCTACGATACGTGGACATCTGCAAACGCTAATTCCTTGCAAGGAAGTGTCGCATTTACATTCATTTGAAGTGTAGACGAGGAATACATGACACTTCGCAAATCATATTATATCTTACCATGAAACATAGAAATGAGATGCGATATCGCGTTTTAAGAAGCATTAGAACTCTATTGCTACGATACGTAGACATCTGCAAACGCTATTTCCTTGCAAGGAAGTGTCGCATTTACATTCATTTGATGTGTAGACGAGGAATACATGACACTTCGCAAATCATATTATATCTTACCATGAAACATAGAAATGAGATGCGATATCGCGTTTTATGAAGCATTAGAACTCTATTGCTACGATACGTAGACATCTGCAAACGCTATTTCCTTGCAAGGAAGTGTCGCATTTACATTCATTTGATGTGCAGACGAGGAATACATGACACTTCGCAAATCATATTATATCTTACCATGAAACATAGAAATGAGATGCGATATCGCGTTTTAAGAAGCATTAGAACTCTATTGCTACGATACGTAGACATCTGCAAACGCTATTTCCTTGCAAGGAAGTGTTGCATTTACATTCATTTGAAGTGTAGACGAGGAATACATGACACTTCGCAAATCATATTATATCTTACCATGAAATATAGAAATGACATGCGATATCGCGTTTTAAGTATCATAAGAACTCTATTGCTACGATACATAGACATCTGCAAACGCTATTTCCTTACAAGGAAGTGTCGCATTTACATTCGTTTGAAGTGTAGACGAGGAATACATGACACTTCGCAAATCATATTATATCTTACCATGAAACATAGGAATGAGATGCGATATCGCGTTTTAAGAAGCATTAGAACTCTATTGCTACGATAGGTAGACATCTGCAAACGCTATTTCCTTACAAGGAAGTGTCGCATTTACATTCATTTGAAGTGCAGACGAGGAATACATGGCACATCGCAAATCATATTATATCTTACCATGAAACATAGAAATGAGTTGCGATATCGCGTTTTAAGAAGCATTAGAACACTATTGCTACGATAGGTAGACATCTGCAAACGCTATTTCCTTACAAGGAAGTGTCGCATTTACATTCATTTGAAGTGTAGACGAGGAATACATAACACTTCGCAAATCATATTATATCTTACCATGAAACATAGAAATGAGATGCGATATCGCGTTTTAAGAATCATAAGAACTCTATTGCTACGATACGTAGACATCTGCAAACGCTATTTCCTTGCAAGGAAGTGTTGCATTTACATTCATTTGAAGTGTAGACGAGGAATACATGACACTTCGCAAATCATATTATATCTTACCATGAAACATAGAAATGAGATGCGAAATCGCGTTTTAAGAAGCATTAGAAATCTATTTCTACGATACATAGACAACTGCAATCGCTATTTCCTTGCAAGAAAGTGTCGCATTTACATTCATTTGAAGTGTAGACGAGGAATACATAACACTTCGCAAATCATATTATATCTTACCATGAAATATAGAAATGAGATGCGATATCGCGTTTTAAGAATCATAAGAACTCTATTGCTACGATACGTAGATATCTGCAAACGCTATTTCCTTGCAAGGAAGTGTCGCATTTACATTCATTTGAAGTGTAGACGAGGAATACATGACACTTCGCAAATCATATTATATCTTACCATGAAACATAGAAATGAGATGCGATATCGCGTTTTAAGAAGCATTAGAACTCTATTGCTACGATACGTAGACATCTGCAAACGCTATTTCCTTGCAAGGAAGTGTCGCATTTACATTCATTTGAAGTGTAGACGAGGAATACATAACACTTCGCAAATCATATTATATCTTACCATGAAATATAGAAATGAGATGCGATATCGCGTTTTAAGAATCATAAGAACTCTATTGCTATGATACATAGACATCTGCAAACGCTATTTCCTTGCAAGGAACTGTCGTATTTACATTCATTTGAAATGTAGACGAGGAATACATGACACATCGCAAATCATATTATATCTTACCATGAAACAGAGAAATGAGATGCGATATCGCGTTTTAAGAAGCATTTGAACTCTATGGCTACGATATGTAGACATCTGCAATCGCTGTTTCCTTACAAGGAAGTGTCGCATTTACATTCATTTGAAGTGTAGACGAGGAATACATAACACTTCGCAAATCATATTATACCTTACCATGAAACATAGAAATGAGATGCGATATCGCGTTTTAAGAATCATAAGAACTCTATTGCTACGATACGTAGACATCTGCAAACGCTATTTCCTTGCAAGGAAGTGTCGCATTTACATTCATTTGATGTGTAGACGAGGAATACATAACACTTCGCAAATCATATTATACCTTACCATGAAACATAGAAATGAGATGCGATATCGCGTTTTATAAAGCATTAGAACTCTATTGCTACGATACGTAGACATCTGCAAACGCTATTTCCTTGCAAGGAAGTGTCGCATTTACATTCATTTGATGTGCAGACGAGGAATACATGACACTTCGCAAATCATATTATATCTTACCATGAAACATAGAAATGAGATGCGATATCGCGTTTTAAGAAGCATTAGAACTCTATTGCTACGATACGTAGACATCTGCAAACGCTATTTCCTTGCAAGGAAGTGTCGCATTTACATTCATTTGAAGTGTAGACGAGGAATACATAACACTTCGCAAATCATATTATACCTTACCATGAAACATAGAAATGACATGCGAAATCGCGTTTTAAGAATCATAAGAACTCTATTGCTACGATAGGTAGACATCTGCAAACGCTATTTCCTTACAAGGAAGTGTCGCATTTACATTCATTTGAAGTGTAAACGAGGAATACATAACACTTCGCAAATCATATTATATCTTACCATGAAACATAGAAATGAGATGCGATATCGCGTTTTAAGAATCATAAGAACTCTATTGCTACGATACGTAGACATCTGCAAACGCTATTTCCTTGCAAGGAAGTGTTGCATTTACATTCATTTGAAGTGTAGACGAGGAATACATGACACTTCGCAAATCATATTATATCTTACCATGAAACATAGAAATGAGATGCGAAATCGCGTTTTAAGAAGCATTAGAAATCTATTTCTACGATACATAGACAACTGCAATCGCTATTTCCTTGCAAGAAAGTGTCGCATTTACATTCATTTGAAGTGTAGACGAGGAATACATAACACTTCGCAAATCATATTATATCTTACCATGAAATACAGAAATGAGATGCGATATCGCGTTTTAAGAATCATAAGAACTCTATTGCTACGATACGTAGATATCTGCAAACGCTATTTCCTTGCAAGGAAGTGTCGCATTTACATTCATTTGAAGTGTAGACGAGGAATACATGACACTTCGCAAATCATATTATATCTTACCATGAAACATAGAAATGAGATGCGATATCGCGTTTTAAGAAGCATTAGAACTCTATTGCTACGATACGTAGACATCTGCAAACGCTATTTCCTTGCAAGGAAGTGTCGCATTTACATTCATTTGAAGTGTAGACGAGGAATACATGACACTTCGCAAATCATATTATATCTTACCATGAAACATAGAAATGAGATGCGATATCGCGTTTTAAGTATCATAAGAACTCTATTGCTACGATACGTAGACATCTGCAAACGCTATTTCCTTACAAGGAAGTGTCGCATTTACATTCATTTGAAGTGTAGACGAGGAATACATGACACTTCGCAAATCATATTATATCTTACCATGAAACATAGAAATGAGATGCGATATAGCGTTTTAAGAAGCATTAGAACTCTATTGCTACGATAGGTAGACATCTGCAAACGCTATTTCCTTACAAGGAAGTGTCGCATTTACATTCATTTGAAGTGTAGACGAGGAATACATAACACTTCGCAAATCATATTATACCTTACCATGAAACATAGAAATGAGATGCGATATCGCGTTTTAAGAATCATAAGAACTCTATTGCTACGATACGTGGACATCTGCAAACGCTAATTCCTTGCAAGGAAGTGTCGCATTTACATTCATTTGAAGTGTAGACGAGGAATACATGACACTTCGCAAATCATATTATATCTTACCATGAAACATAGAAATGAGATGCGATATCGCGTTTTAAGAAGCATTAGAACTCTATTGCTACGATACGTAGACATCTGCAAACGCTATTTCCTTGCAAGGAAGTGTCGCATTTACATTCATTTGATGTGTAGACGAGGAATACATGACACTTCGCAAATCATATTATATCTTACCATGAAACATAGAAATGAGATGCGATATCGCGTTTTATGAAGCATTAGAACTCTATTGCTACGATACGTAGACATCTGCAAACGCTATTTCCTTGCAAGGAAGTGTCGCATTTACATTCATTTGATGTGCAGACGAGGAATACATGACACTTCGCAAATCATATTATATCTTACCATGAAACATAGAAATGAGATGCGATATCGCGTTTTAAGAAGCATTAGAACTCTATTGCTACGATACGTAGACATCTGCAAACGCTATTTCCTTGCAAGGAAGTGTTGCATTTACATTCATTTGAAGTGTAGACGAGGAATACATGACACTTCGCAAATCATATTATATCTTACCATGAAATATAGAAATGAGATGCGATATCGCGTTTTAAGAATCATAAGAACTCTATTGCTACGATACGTAGATATCTGCAAACGCTATTTCCTTGCAAGGAAGTGTCGCATTTACATTCATTTGAAGTGTAGACGAGGAATACATGACACTTCGCAAATCATATTATATCTTACCATGAAACATAGAAATGAGATGCGATATCGCGTTTTAAGAAGCATTAGAACTCTATTGCTACGATACGTAGACATCTGCAAACGCTATTTCCTTGCAAGGAAGTGTCGCATTTACATTCATTTGAAGTGTAGACGAGGAATACATAACACTTCGCAAATCATATTATATCTTACCATGAAATATAGAAATGAGATGCGATATCGCGTTTTAAGAATCATAAGAACTCTATTGCTATGATACATAGACATCTGCAAACGCTATTTCCTTGCAAGGAACTGTCGCATTTACATTCATTTGAAATGTAGACGAGGAATACATGACACTTCGCAAATCATATTATATCTTACCATGAAACAGAGAAATGAGATGCGATATCGCGTTTTAAGAAGCATTTGAACTCTATGGCTACGATATGTAGACATCTGCAATCGCTATTTCCTTACAAGGAAGTGTCGCATTTACATTCATTTGAAGTGTAGACGAGGAATACATAACACTTCGCAAATCATATTATACCTTACCATGAAACATAGAAATGAGATGCGATATCGCGTTTTAAGAATCATAAGAACTCTATTGCTACGATACGTAGACATCTGCAAACGCTATTTCCTTGCAAGGAACTGTCGCATTTACATTCATTTGAAGTGAAGACGAGGAATACATGACACTTCGCAAATCATATTATATCTTACCATGAAGCATAGAAATGAGATGCGATATCGCGTTTTAAGAATCATAAGAACTCTATTGCTACGATACGTAGACATCTGCAATCGCTATTTCCTTGCAAGAAAGTGTCGCATTTACATTCATTTGAAGTGTAGACGAGGAATACATAACACTTCGCAAATCATATTATATCTTACCATGAAATACAGAAATGAGATGCGATATCGCGTTTTAAGAATCATAAGAACTCTATTGCTACGATACGTAGATATCTGCAAACGCTATTTCCTTGCAAGGAAGTGTCGCATTTACATTCATTTGAAGTGTAGACGAGGAATACATGACACTTCGCAAATCATATTATATCTTACCATGAAACATAGAAATGAGATGCGATATCGCGTTTTAAGAAGCATTAGAACTCTATTGCTACGATACGTAGACATCTGCAAACGCTATTTCCTTGCAAGGAAGTGTCGCATTTACATTCATTTGAAGTGTAGACGAGGAATACATGACACTTCGCAAATCATATTATATCTTACCATGAAACATAGAAATGAGATGCGATATCGCGTTTTAAGTATCATAAGAACTCTATTGCTACGATACGTAGACATCTGCAAACGCTATTTCCTTACAAGGAAGTGTCGCATTTACATTCATTTGAAGTGTAGACGAGGAATACATGACACTTCGCAAATCATATTATATCTTACCATGAAACATAGAAATGAGATGCGATATAGCGTTTTAAGAAGCATTAGAACTCTATTGCTACGATAGGTAGACATCTGCAAACGCTATTTCCTTACAAGGAAGTGTCGCATTTACATTCATTTGAAGTGTAGACGAGGAATACATAACACTTCGCAAATCATATTATACCTTACCATGAAACATAGAAATGAGATGCGATATCGCGTTTTAAGAATCATAAGAACTCTATTGCTACGATACGTGGACATCTGCAAACGCTAATTCCTTGCAAGGAAGTGTCGCATTTACATTCATTTGAAGTGTAGACGAGGAATACATGACACTTCGCAAATCATATTATATCTTACCATGAAACATAGAAATGAGATGCGATATCGCGTTTTAAGAAGCATTAGAACTCTATTGCTACGATACGTAGACATCTGCAAACGCTATTTCCTTGCAAGGAAGTGTCGCATTTACATTCATTTGATGTGTAGACGAGGAATACATGACACTTCGCAAATCATATTATATCTTACCATGAAACATAGAAATGAGATGCGATATCGCGTTTTATGAAGCATTAGAACTCTATTGCTACGATACGTAGACATCTGCAAACGCTATTTCCTTGCAAGGAAGTGTCGCATTTACATTCATTTGATGTGCAGACGAGGAATACATGACACTTCGCAAATCATATTATATCTTACCATGAAACATAGAAATGAGATGCGATATCGCGTTTTAAGAAGCATTAGAACTCTATTGCTACGATACGTAGACATCTGCAAACGCTATTTCCTTGCAAGGAAGTGTTGCATTTACATTCATTTGAAGTGTAGACGAGGAATACATGACACTTCGCAAATCATATTACATCTTACCATGAAACATAGAAATGAGATGCGAAATCGCGTTTTAAGAAGCATTAGAAATCTATTTCTACGATACATAGACAACTGCAATCGCTATTTCCTTGCAAGAAAGTGTCGCATTTACATTCATTTGAAGTGTAGACGAGGAATACATAACACTTCGCAAATCATATTATATCTTACCATGAAATATAGAAATGAGATGCGATATCGCGTTTTAAGAATCATAAGAACTCTATTGCTACGATACGTAGATATCTGCAAACGCTATTTCCTTGCAAGGAAGTGTCGCATTTACATTCATTTGAAGTGTAGACGAGGAATACATGACACTTCGCAAATCATATTATATCTTACCATGAAACATAGAAATGAGATGCGATATCGCGTTTTAAGAAGCATTAGAACTCTATTGCTACGATACGTAGACATCTGCAAACGCTATTTCCTTGCAAGGAAGTGTCGCATTTACATTCATTTGAAGTGTAGACGAGGAATACATAACACTTCGCAAATCATATTATATCTTACCATGAAATATAGAAATGAGATGCGATATCGCGTTTTAAGAATCATAAGAACTCTATTGCTATGATACATAGACATCTGCAAACGCTATTTCCTTGCAAGGAACTGTCGCATTTACATTCATTTGAAATGTAGACGAGGAATACATGACACTTCGCAAATCATATTATATCTTACCATGAAACAGAGAAATGAGATGCGATATCGCGTTTTAAGAAGCATTTGAACTCTATGGCTACGATATGTAGACATCTGCAATCGCTATTTCCTTACAAGGAAGTGTCGCATTTACATTCATTTGAAGTGTAGACGAGGAATACATAACACTTCGCAAATCATATTATACCTTACCATGAAACATAGAAATGAGATGCGATATCGCGTTTTAAGAATCATAAGAACTCTATTGCTACGATACGTAGACATCTGCAAACGCTATTTCCTTGCAAGGAACTGTCGCATTTACATTCATTTGAAGTGAAGACGAGGAATACATGACACTTCGCAAATCATATTATATCTTACCATGAAGCATAGAAATGAGATGCGATATCGCGTTTTAAGAATCATAAGAACTCTATTGCTACGATACGTAGACATCTGCAAACGCTATTTCCTTGCAAGGAAGTGTCGCATTTACATTCATTTGAAGTGTAGACGAGGAATACATGACACATCGCAAATCATATTATATCTTACCATGAAACATAGAAATGAGATGCGATATCGCGTTTTAAGAATCATAAGAACTCTATTGCTACGATACGTGGACATCTGCAAACGCTATTTCCTTGCAAGGAAGTGTCGCATTTACATTCATTTGAAGTGTAGACGAGGAATACATGACACTTCGCAAATCATATTATATCTTACCATGAAACATAGAAATGAGATGCGATATCGCGATTTAAGAAGCATTAGAATTCTATTGCTACGATAGGCAGACGTTTGCAAACGCTATTTCCTTGCAAGGAAGTGTCGCATTTACATTCATTTGAAGTGCAGACGAGGAATACATGACACATCGCAAATCATATTATATCTTACCATGAAACATAGAAATGAGTTGCGATATCGCGTTTTAAGAAGCATTAGAACTCTATTGCTACGATAGGTAAACATCTGCAAACGCTATTTCCTTACAAGGAAGTGTCGCATTTACATTCATTTGAAGTGTAGACGAGGAATACATAACACTTCGCAAATCATATTATACCTTACCATGAAACATAGAAATGAGATGCGATATCGCGTTTTAAGAATCATAAGAACTCTATTGCTACGATACGTGGACATCTGCAAACGCTAATTCCTTGAAGGAAGTGTCGCATTTACATTCATTTGAAGTGTAGACGAGGAATACATGACACTTCGCAAATCATATTATATCTTACCATGAAACATAGAAATGAGATGCGATATCGCGTTTTAAGAAGCATTAGAACACTATTGCTACGATAGGCAGACATTTGCAAACGCTATTTCCTTGCAAGGAAGTGTCGCATTTACATTCATTTGAAGTGTAGACGAGGAATACATAACACTTCGCAAATCATATTATATCTTACCATGAAACATAGAAATGTGATGCGATATCGCGTTCTAAGAAGCATTAGAACACTACTGCTACGATAGGTAGACATTTGCAAACGCTATTTCCTAGCAAGGAAGTGTCGCATTTACATTCATTTGAATTGTAGACGAGGAATACATGACACTTCGCAAATCATATTATATCTTACCATGAAACATAGAAATGAGATGCGATATCGCGTTCTAAGGAGCATTAGAAATCTATTGCTACGATAGGTAGACATCTGCAAAAGCTATTTCCATACAAGGAAGTTTCGCATTTACATTCATTTGAAGTGTAGACGAGGAATACATAACACTTCGCAAATCATATTATATCTTACCATGAAACATAGAAATGAGATGCGATATCGCGTTTTAAGAAGCAGCAGAAATCCATTGCTACGATACGTAGACATCTGCAGACGCTATTTCCTTGCAAGGAAGTGTCACATTTACATTCATTTGAAGTGTAGACGAGGAATACATAAGACTTCGCTAATCATATTATATCTTACCATGAAGCATTAGAACTCTACTCTTACAAAGAAGCATTAGAACTCTATTGCTACGATACCTAGACATCTGCAGACGTTATTTCCTAGCAAGGAAGTGTCGCATTTACATTCATTTGAAGTGTATACGAGGAATACATGACACTTCGCAAATCATATTATATCTTACCATGAAACATAGGAATGAGATGCGATATCGCGTTCTAAGAAGCATTAGAACACTACTGCTACGATAGGTAGACATTTGCAAACGCTATTTCCTAGCAAGGAAGTGTCGCATTTACATTCATTTGAATTGTAGACGAGGAATACATGACACTTCGCAAATCATATTATATCTTACCATGAAACATAGAAATGAGATGCGATATCGCGTTTTAAGAATCATAAGAACTCTATTGCTACGATACGTAGACATCTGCAAACGCTATTTCCTTGCAAGGAAGTGTTGCATTTACATTCATTTGAAGTGTAGACGAGGAATACATGACACTTCGCAAATCATATTATATCTTACCATGAAACATAGAAATGAGATGCGAAATCGCGTTTTAAGAAGCATTAGAAATCTATTTCTACGATACATAGACAACTGCAATCGCTATTTCCTTGCAAGAAAGTGTCGCATTTACGTTCATTTGAAGTGTAGACGAGGAATACATAACACTTCGCAAATCATATTATATCTTACCATGAAATACAGAAATGAGATGCGATATCGCGTTTTAAGAATCATAAGAACTCTATTGCTACGATACGTAGATATCTGCAAACGCTATTTCCTTGCAAGGAAGTGTCGCATTTACATTCATTTGAAGTGTAGACGAGGAATACATGACACTTCGCAAATCATATTATATCTTACCATGAAACATAGAAATGAGATGCGATATCGCGTTTTAAGAAGCATTAGAACTCTATTGCTACGATACGTAGACATCTGCAAACGCTATTTCCTTGCAAGGAAGTGTCGCATTTACATTCATTTGAAGTGTAGACGAGGAATACATGACACTTCGCAAATCATATTATATCTTACCATGAAACATAGAAATGAGATGCGATATCGCGTTTTAAGTATCATAAGAACTCTATTGCTACGATACGTAGACATCTGCAAACGCTATTTCCTTACAAGGAAGTGTCGCATTTACATTCATTTGAAGTGTAGACGAGGAATACATGACACTTCGCAAATCATATTATATCTTACCATGAAACATAGAAATGAGATGCGATATAGCGTTTTAAGAAGCATTAGAACTCTATTGCTACGATACGTAGACATCTGCAAACGCTATTTCCTTGCAAGGAAGTGTTGCATTTACATTCATTTGAAGTGTAGGCGAGGAATACATGACACTTCGCAAATCATATTATATCTTACCATGAAACATAGAAATGAGATGCGAAATCGCGTTTTAAGAAGCATTAGAAATCTATTTCTACGATACATAGACAACTGCAATCGCTATTTCCTTGCAAGAAAGTGTCGCATTTACATTCATTTGAAGTGTAGACGAGGAATACATAACACTTCGCAAATCATATTATATCTTACCATGAAATATAGAAATGAGATGCGATATCGCGTTTTAAGAATCATAAGAACTCTATTGCTACGATACGTAGATATCTGCAAACGCTATTTCCTTGCAAGGAAGTGTCGCATTTACATTCATTTGAAGTGTAGACGAGGAATACATGACACTTCGCAAATCATATTATATCTTACCATGAAACATAGAAATGAGATGCGATATCGCGTTTTAAGAAGCATTAGAACTCTATTGCTACGATACGTAGACATCTGCAAACGCTATTTCCTTGCAAGGAAGTGTCGCATTTACATTCATTTGAAGTGTAGACGAGGAATACATAACACTTCGCAAATCATATTATATCTTACCATGAAATATAGAAATGAGATGCGATATCGCGTTTTAAGAATCATAAGAACTCTATTGCTATGATACATAGACATCTGCAAACGCTATTTCCTTGCAAGGAACTGTCGCATTTACATTCATTTGAAATGTAGACGAGGAATACATGACACTTCGCAAATCATATTATATCTTACCATGAAACAGAGAAATGAGATGCGATATCGCGTTTTAAGAAGCATTTGAACTCTATGGCTACGATATGTAGACATCTGCAATCGCTATTTCCTTACAAGGAAGTGTCGCATTTACATTCATTTGAAGTGTAGACGAGGAATACATAACACTTCGCAAATCATATTATACCTTACCATGAAACATAGAAATGAGATGCGATATCGCGTTTTAAGAATCATAAGAACTCTATTGCTACGATACGTAGACATCTGCAAACGCTATTTCCTTGCAAGGAACTGTCGCATTTACATTCATTTGATGTGAAGACGAGGAATACATGACACTTCGCAAATCATATTATATCTTACCATGAAGCATAGAAATGAGATGCGATATCGCGTTTTAAGAATCATAAGAACTCTATTGCTACGATACGTAGACATCTGCAAACGCTATTTCCTTGCAAGGAAGTGTCGCATTTACATTCATTTGAAGTGTAGACGAGGAATACATGACACATCGCAAATCATATTATATCTTACCATGAAACATAGAAATGAGATGCGATATCGCGTTTTAAGAATCATAAGAACTCTATTGCTACGATACGTAGACATCTGCAAACGCTATTTCCTTGCAAGGAACTGTCGCATTTACATTCATTTGAAGTGTAGACGAGGAATACATGACACTTCGCAAATCATATTATATCTTACCATGAAACATAGAAATGAGATGCGATATCGCGTTTTAAGAAGCATTAGAACTCTATTGCTACGATACGTAGACATCTGCAAACGCTATTTCCTTGCAAGGAAGTGTCGCATTTACATTCATTTGATGTGTAGACGAGGAATACATGACACTTCGCAAATCATATTATATCTTACCATGAAACATAGAAATGAGATGCGATATCGCGTTTTAAGAAGCATTAGAATTCTATTGCTACGATAGGCAGACGTTTGCAAACGCTATTTCCTTGCAAGGAAGTGTCGCATTTACATTCATTTGAAGTGCAGACGAGGAATACATGACACATCGCAAATCATATTATATCTTACCATGAAACATAGAAATGAGTTGCGATATCGCGTTTTAAGAAGCATTAGAACTCTATTGCTACGATAGGTAAACATCTGCAAACGCTATTTCCTTACAAGGAAGTGTCGCATTTACATTCATTTGAAGTGTAGACGAGGAATACATAACACTTCGCAAATCATATTATACCTTACCATGAAACATAGAAATGAGATGCGATATCGCGTTTTAAGAATCATAAGAACTCTATTGCTACGATACGTGGACATCTGCAAACGCTAATTCCTTGAAGGAAGTGTCGCATTTACATTCATTTGAAGTGTAGACGAGGAATACATGACACTTCGCAAATCATATTATATCTTACCATGAAACATAGAAATGAGATGCGATATCGCGTTTTAAGAAGCATTAGAACACTATTGCTACGATAGGCAGACATTTGCAAACGCTATTTCCTTGCAAGGAAGTGTCGCATTTACATCATTTGAAGTGTAGACGAGGAATACATAACACTTCGCAAATCATATTATATCTTACCATGAAACATAGAAATGTGATGCGATATCGCGTTCTAAGAAGCATTAGAACACTACTGCTACGATAGGTAGACATTTGCAAACGCCATTTCCTAGCAAGGAAGTGTCGCATTTACATTCATTTGAATTGTAGACGAGGAATACATGACACTTCGCAAATCATATTATATCTTACCATGAAACATAGAAATGAGATGCGATATCGCGTTCTAAGGAGCATTAGAAATCTATTGCTACGATAGGTAGACATCTGCAAAAGCTATTTCCATACAAGGAAGTTTCGCATTTACATTCATTTGAAGTGTAGACGAGGAATACATAACACTTCGCAAATCATATTATATCTTACCATGAAACATAGAAATGAGATGCGATATCGCGTTTTAAGAAGCAGCAGAAATCCATTGCTACGATACGTAGACATCTGCAGACGCTATTTCCTTGCAAGGAAGTGTCACATTTACATTCATTTGAAGTGTAGACGAGGAATACATAAGACTTCGCTAATCATATTATATCTTACCATGAAGTATAGAAATGAGATGCGATATCGCGTTTTAAGAAGCATTAGAACTCTATTGCTACGATACCTAGACATCTGCAGACGTTATTTCCTAGCAAGGAAGTGTCGCATTTACATTCATTTGAAGTGTATACGAGGAATACATGACACTTCGCAAATCATATTATATCTTACCATGAAACATAGGAATGACATGCGATATCGCGTTCTAAGAAGCATTAGAACACTACTGCTACGATAGGTAGACATTTGCAAACGCTATTTCCTAGCAAGGAAGTGTCGCATTTACATTCATTTGAAGTGTAGACGAGGAATACATAACACTTCGCAAATCATATTATACCTTACCATGAAACATAGAAATGAGATGCGATATCGCGTTTTAAGAATCATAAGAACTCTATTGCTACGATACGTGCACATCTGCAAACGCTAATTCCTTGCAAGGAAGTGTCGCATTTACATTCATTTGAAGTGTAGACGAGGAATACATGACACTTCGCAAATCATATTATATCTTACCATGAAACATAGAAATGAGATGCGATATCGCGTTTTAAGAAACATTAGAACTCTATTGCTACGATACGTAGACATCTGCAAACGCTATTTCCTTGCAAGGAAGTGTCGCATTTACATTCATTTGATGTGTAGACGAGGAATACATGACACTTCGCAAATCATATTATATCTTACCATGAAACATAGAAATGAGATGCGATATCGCGTTTTATGAAGCATTAGAACTCTATTGCTACGATACGTAGACATCTGCAAACGCTATTTCCTTGCAAGGAAGTGTCGCATTTACATTCATTTGATGTGCAGACGAGGAATACATGACACTTCGCAAATCATATTATATCTTACCATGAAACATAGAAATGAGATGCGATATCGCGTTTTAAGAAGCATTAGAACTCTATTGCTACGATACGTAGACATCTGCAAACGCTATTTCCTTGCAAGGAAGTGTTGCATTTACATTCATTTGAAGTGTAGACGAGGAATACATGACACTTCGCAAATCATATTATATCTTACCATGAAACATAGAAATGAGATGCGAAATCGCGTTTTAAGAAGCATTAGAAATCTATTTCTACGATACATAGACAACTGCAATCGCTATTTCCTTGCAAGAAAGTGTCGCATTTACATTCATTTGAAGTGTAGACGAGGAATACATAACACTTCGCAAATCATATTATATCTTACCATGAAATATAGAAATGAGATGCGATATCGCGTTTTAAGAATCATAAGAACTCTATTGCTACGATACGTAGATATCTGCAAACGCTATTTCCTTGCAAGGAAGTGTCGCATTTACATTCATTTGAAGTGTAGACGAGGAATACATGACACTTCGCAAATCATATTATATCTTACCATGAAACATAGAAATGAGATGCGATATCGCGTTTTAAGAAGCATTAGAACTCTATTGCTACGATACGTAGACATCTGCAAACGCTATTTCCTTGCAAGGAAGTGTCGCATTTACATTCATTTGAAGTGTAGACGAGGAATACATAACACTTCGCAAATCATATTATATCTTACCATGAAATATAGAAATGAGATGCGATATCGCGTTTTAAGAATCATAAGAACTCTATTGCTATGATACATAGACATCTGCAAACGCTATTTCCTTGCAAGGAACTGTCGCATTTACATTCATTTGAAATGTAGACGAGGAATACATGACACTTCGCAAATCATATTATATCTTACCATGAAACAGAGAAATGAGATGCGATATCGCGTTTTAAGAAGCATTTGAACTCTATGGCTACGATATGTAGACATCTGCAATCGCTATTTCCTTACAAGGAAGTGTCGCATTTACATTCATTTGAAGTGTAGACGAGGAATACATAACACTTCGCAAATCATATTATACCTTACCATGAAACATAGAAATGAGATGCGATATCGCGTTTTAAGAATCATAAGAACTCTATTGCTACGATACGTAGACATCTGCAAACGCTATTTCCTTGCAAGGAACTGTCGCATTTACATTCATTTGAAGTGAAGACGAGGAATACATGACACTTCGCAAATCATATTATATCTTACCATGAAGCATAGAAATGAGATGCGATATCGCGTTTTAAGAATCATAAGAACTCTATTGCTACCATACGTAGACATCTGCAAACGCTATTTCCTTGCAAGGAAGTGTCGCATTTACATTCATTTGAAGTGTAGACGAGGAATACATGACACATCGCAAATCATATTATATCTTACCATGAAACATAGAAATGAGATGCGATATCGCGTTTTAAGAATCATAAGAACTCTATTGCTACGATACGTAGACATCTGCAAACGCTATTTCCTTGCAAGGAACTGTCGCATTTACATTCATTTGAAGTGTAGACGAGGAATACATGACACTTCGCAAATCATATTATATCTTACCATGAAACATAGAAATGAGATGCGATATCGCGTTTTAAGAAGCATTAGAACTCTATTGCTACGATACGTAGACATCTGCAAACGCTATTTCCTTGCAAGGAAGTGTCGCATTTACATTCATTTGATGTGTAGACGAGGAACACATGACACTTCGCAAATCATATTATATCTTACCATGAAACATGGAAATGAGATGCGATATCGCGTTTTAAGAAGCATTAGAACTCTATTGCTACGATACGTGGACATCTGCAAACGCTATTTCCTTGCAAGGAAGTGTCGCATTTACATTCATTTGAAGTGTAGACGAGGAATACATGACACTTCGCAAATCATATTATATCTTACCATGAAACATAGAAATGAGATGCGATATCGCGTTTTAAGAAGCATTAGAATTCTATTGCTACGATAGGCAGACGTTTGCAAACGCTATTTCCTTGCAAGGAAGTGTCGCATTTACATTCATTTGAAGTGCAGACGAGGAATACATGACACATCGCAAATCATATTATATCTTACCATGAAACATAGAAATGAGTTGCGATATCGCGTTTTAAGAAGCATTAGAACTCTATTGCTACGATAGGTAAACATCTGCAAACGCTATTTCCTTACAAGGAAGTGTCGCATTTACATTCATTTGAAGTGTAGACGAGGAATACATAACACTTCGCAAATCATATTATACCTTACCATGAAACATAGAAATGAGATGCGATATCGCGTTTTAAGAATCATAAGAACTCTATTGCTACGATACGTGGACATCTGCAAACGCTAATTCCTTGAAGGAAGTGTCGCATTTACATTCATTTGAAGTGTAGACGAGGAATACATGACACTTCGCAAATCATATTATATCTTACCATGAAACATAGAAATGAGATGCGATATCGCGTTTTAAGAAGCATTAGAACACTATTGCTACGATAGGCAGACATTTGCAAACGCTATTTCCTTGCAAGGAAGTGTCGCATTTACATTCATTTGAAGTGTAGACGAGGAATACATAACACTTCGCAAATCATATTATATCTTACCATGAAACATAGAAATGTGATGCGATATCGCGTTCTAAGAAGCATTAGAACACTACTGCTACGATAGGTAGACATTTGCAAACGCTATTTCCTAGCAAGGAAGTGTCGCATTTACATTCATTTGAATTGTAGACGAGGAATACATGACACTTCGCAAATCATATTATATCTTACCATGAAACATAGAAATGAGATGCGATATCGCGTTCTAAGGAGCATTAGAAATCTATTGCTACGATAGGTAGACATCTGCAAAAGCTATTTCCATACAAGGAAGTTTCGCATTTACATTCATTTGAAGTGTAGACGAGGAATACATAACACTTCGCAAATCATATTATATCTTACCATGAAACATAGAAATGAGATGCGATATCGCGTTTTAAGAAGCAGCAGAAATCCATTGCTACGATACGTAGACATCTGCAGACGCTATTTCCTTGCAAGGAAGTGTCACATTTACATTCATTTGAAGTGTAGACGAGGAATACATAAGACTTCGCTAATCATATTATATCTTACCATGAAGTATAGAAATGAGATGCGATATCGCGTTTTAAGAAGCATTAGAACTCTATTGCTACGATACCTAGACATCTGCAGACGTTATTTCCTAGCAAGGAAGTGTCGCATTTACATTCATTTGAAGTGTATACGAGGAATACATGACACTTCGCAAATCATATTATATCTTACCATGAAACATAGGAATGAGATGCGATATCGCGTTCTAAGAAGCATTAGAACACTACTGCTACGATAGGTAGACATTTGCAAACGCTATTTCCTAGCAAGGAAGTGTCGCATTTACATTCATTTGAATTGTAGACGAGGAATACATGACACTTCGCAAATCATATTATATCTTACCATGAAACATAGAAATGAGATGCGATATCGCGTTTTAAGAAGCATTAGAAATCTATTGCTACGATAGGTAGACATCTGCAAAAGCTATTTCCATACAAGGAAGTTTCACATTTACATTCATTTGAAGTGTAGACGAGGAATACATAACACTTCGCAAATCATATTATATCTTACCATGAAACATAGAAATGAGATGCGATATCGCGTTTTAAGAAGCATTAGATATCTATTGCTACAATACCTAGACATCTGCAGACGCTATTTCCTAGCAAGGAAGTGTCTCATTTACATTCATTTGAAGTGTAGACGAGGAATGCATAACACTTCGCAATGAATATTACATCTTACCATGAAACATAGAAATGAGATGCGATATCGCGTTTTAAGAAGCATTAGAACTCTATTGCTACGATACCTAGACATCTGCAAACGCTAATTCCTTGCAAGGAAGTGTCGCATTTACATTCATTTGAAGTGTAGACGAGGAATACATGACACTTCGCAAATCATATTGTATCTTTCCATGAAACAAAGAAATGAGATGCGATATCGCGTTTTAAGAAGCATTAGATATCTATTGCTACAATACCTAGACATCTGCAGACGCTATTTCCTAGCAAGGAAGTGTCTCATTTACATTCATTTGAAGTGTAGACGAGGAATGCATAACACTTCGCAATGAATATTACATCTTACCATGAAACATAGAAATGAGATGCGATATCGCGCTTTAAGAAGCATTAGAACCCTATTGCTACGATACCTAGACATCTGCAAAAGCTATTTCCATACAAGGAAGTTTCGCATTTACATTCATTAGAAGTGTAGACGAGGAATACATAACACTTCGCAAATCATATTATATCTTACCATGGAACATAGAAATGTGATGCGATATCGCGTTTTAAGAAGCATTAGAACTCTATTGCTACGATACCTAGACATCTGCAGACGCTCTTTCCTGGCAAGGAAGTGTCGCATTTACATTCATTTGAAGTGTAGACGAGGAATACATAACACATCGCAAATCATATTATATCTTTCCATGAAACACAGAAATGAGATGCGATATCGCGTTTTAAGAATCACAAGAACTCTATTGCTACGATACGTAGACATCTGCAGACGCTATTTCCTAGCAAGGAAGTGTCGCATTTACATTCATTTGAAGTGTAGACGAGGAATACATAACACTTCGCAAATCATATTATATCTTACCATGAAACATAGGAATGAGATGCGATATCGCGTTCTAGGAAGCATTAGAACATTACTGCTACGATAGGTAGACATTTGCAAACGCTATTTCCTAGCAAGGAAGTTTCGCATTTACATTCATTTGAATTGTAGACGAGGAATACATGACACTTCGCAAATCATATTATATCTTACCATGAAACATAGAAATGAGATGCGATATCGCGTTTTAAGAAGCATTAGAAATCTATTGCTACGATAGGTAGACATTTGCAAACGCTATTTCCTAGCAAGGAAGTGTCGCATTTACATTCATTTGAATTGTAGACGAGGAATACATGACACTTCGCAAATCATATTATATCTTACCATGAAACATAGAAATGAGATACGATATCGCGTTTTAAGAAGCATTAGAAATCTATTGCTACGATATGTAGACATCTGCAAAAGCTATTTCCATACAAGGAAGTTTCGCATTTACATTCATTTGAAGTGTAGACGAGGAATACATAACACTTCGCAAATCATATTATATCTTACCATGAAACATAGAAATGAGATGCGATATCGCGTTTTAAGAAGCATTAGATATCTATTGCTACAATACCTAGACATCTGCAGACGCTATTTCCTAGCAAGGAAGTGTCTCATTTACATTCATTTGAAGTGTAGACGAGGAATGCATAACACTTCGCAATGAATATTACATCTTACCATGAAACATAGAAATGAGATGCGATATCGCGCTTTAAGAAGCATTAGAACTCTATTGCTACGATACCTAGACATCTGCAAAAGCTATTTCCATACAAGGAAGTTTCGCATTTACATTCATTAGAAGTGTAGACGAGGAATACATAACACTTCGCAAATCATATTATATCTTACCATGGAACATAGAAATGTGATGCGATATCGCGTTTTAAGAAGCATTAGAGCTCTATTGCTACGATGCCTAGACATCTGCAGACGCTCTTTCCTAGCAAGGAAGTGTCGCATTTACATTCATTTGAAGTGTAGACGAGGAATACATAACACATCGCAAATCATATTATATCTTACCATGATACATAGAAATGAGATGCGATATCGCGTTTTACGAAGCATTAGAAATCTATTGCTACGATACGTAGACAGCTGCAAACGCTATTTCCTAGCAAGAAAGTGTCGCATTCACATTCATTTGAAGTGTAGACGAGGAATACATGACACTTCGCAAATCATATTATATCTTACCATGTTACATAGAAATGAGATGCGATATCGCGTTTTAAGAAACATTAGAAATCTATTGCTACGATACATAGACATCTGAAAACGCTATTTCCTTGCAAGGAAGTGTCGCATTTACTTTCATTTGAAGTGTAGACGAGGAATACATAACACTTCGCAAATCATATTATACCTTACCATGAAACATAGAAATGAGATGCGATATCGCGTTTTAAGAATCATAAGAACTCTATTGCTACGATACGTGGACATCTGCAAACGCTAATTCCTTGAAGGAAGTGTCGCATTTACATTCATTTGAAGTGTAGACGAGGAATACATGACACTTCGCAAATCATATTATATCTTACCATGAAACATAGAAATGAGATGCGATATCGCGTTTTAAGAAGCATTAGAACACTATTGCTACGATAGGCAGACATTTGCAAACGCTATTTCCTTGCAAGGAAGTGTCGCATTTACATTCATTTGAAGTGTAGACGAGGAATACATAACACTTCGCAAATCATATTATATCTTACCATGAAACATAGAAATGTGATGCGATATCGCGTTCTAAGAAGCATTAGAACACTACTGCTACGATAGGTAGACATTTGCAAACGCTATTTCCTAGCAAGGAAGTGTCGCATTTACATTCATTTGAATTGTAGACGAGGAATACATGACACTTCGCAAATCATATTATATCTTACCATGAAACATAGAAATGAGATGCGATATCGCGTTCTAAGGAGCATTAGAAATCTATTGCTACGATAGGTAGACATCTGCAAAAGCTATTTCCATACAAGGAAGTTTCGCATTTACATTCATTTGAAGTGTAGACGAGGAATACATAACACTTCGCAAATCATATTATATCTTACCATGAAACATAGAAATGAGATGCGATATCGCGTTTTAAGAAGCAGCAGAAATCCATTGCTACGATACGTAGACATCTGCAGACGCTATTTCCTTGCAAGGAAGTGTCACATTTACATTCATTTGAAGTGTAGACGAGGAATACATAAGACTTCGCTAATCATATTATATCTTACCATGAAGTATAGAAATGAGATGCGATATCGCGTTTTAAGAAGCATTAGAACTCTATTGCTACGATACCTAGACATCTGCAGACGTTATTTCCTAGCAAGGAAGTGTCGCATTTACATTCATTTGAAGTGTATACGAGGAATACATGACACTTCGCAAATCATATTATATCTTACCATGAAACATAGGAATGAGATGCGATATCGCGTTCTAAGAAGCATTAGAACACTACTGCTACGATAGGTAGACATTTGCAAACGCTATTTCCTAGCAAGGAAGTGTCGCATTTACATTCATTTGAATTGTAGACGAGGAATACATGACACTTCGCAAATCATATTATATCTTACCATGAAACATAGAAATGAGATGCGATATCGCGTTTTAAGAAGCATTAGAAATCTATTGCTACGATAGGTAGACATCTGCAAAAGCTATTTCCATACAAGGAAGTTTCACATTTACATTCATTTGAAGTGTAGACGAGGAATACATAACACTTCGCAAATCATATTATATCTTACCATGAAACATAGAAATGAGATGCGATATCGCGTTTTAAGAAGCATTAGATATCTATTGCTACAATACCTAGACATCTGCAGACGCTATTTCCTAGCAAGGAAGTGTCTCATTTACATTCATTTGAAGTGTAGACGAGGAATGCATAACACTTCGCAATGAATATTACATCTTACCATGAAACATAGAAATGAGATGCGATATCGCGCTTTAAGAAGCATTAGAACTCTATTGCTACGATACCTAGACATCTGCAAAAGCTATTTCCATACAAGGAAGTTTCGCATTTACATTCATTAGAAGTGTAGACGAGGAATACATAACACTTCGCAAATCATATTATATCTTACCATGGAACATAGAAATGTGATGCGATATCGCGTTTTAAGAAGCATTAGAACTCTATTGCTACGATACCTAGACAGCTGCAAACGCTATTTCCTAGCAAGAAATTGTCGCATTCACATTCATTTGAAGTGTAGACGAGGAATACATGACACTTCGCAAATCATATTATATCTTACCATGTTACATAGAAATGAGATGCGATATCGCGTTTTAAGAAACATTAGAAATCTATTGCTACGATACATAGACATCTGAAAACGCTATTTCCTTGCAAGGAAGTGTCGCATTTACTTTCATTTGAAGTGTAGACGAGGAATACATAACACTTCGCAAATCATATTATATCTTACCATGAAACATAGAAATGAGATGCGATATCGCGTTTTAAGAATCATAAGAACTCTATTGCTACGATATGTAGACATCTGCAAACGCTATTTCCTTGCAAGGAAGTGTCGCATTTACATTCAACTGAAGTGTAGACGAGGAATACATAACACTTCGTAAATCATATTATATCTTACCATGAAACATAGAAATGAGATGCGATATCGCGTTTTAAGAATCATAAGAACTCTATTGCTACGATATGTAGACATCTGCAAACGCTATTTTCTTGCAAGGAAGTGTCGCATTTACATTCAACTGAAGTGTAGACGAGGAATACATAACACTTCGTAAATCATATTATGTCTTACCATGAAACATAGAAATGAGATGCGATATCGCGTTTTAAGAAGCATTAGAACTCTATTGCTACGATACCTAGACATCTGCAAACGCTAATTCCTTGCAAGGAAGTGTCGCATTTACATTCATTTGAAGTGTAGACGAGGAATACATGACACTTCGCAAATCATATTGTATCTTTCCATGAAACATAGAAATGAGATGCGATATCGCGTTTTAAGAAGCATTAGATATCTATTGCTACAATACCTAGACATCTGCAGACGCTATTTCCTAGCAAGGAAGTGTCTCATTTACATTCATTTGAAGTGTAGACGAGGAATGCATAACACTTCGCAATGAATATTACATCTTACCATGAAACATAGAAATGAGATGCGATATCGCGCTTTAAGAAGCATTAGAACCCTATTGCTACGATACCTAGACATCTGCAAAAGCTATTTCCATACAAGGAAGTTTCGCATTTACATTCATTAGAAGTGTAGACGAGGAATACATAACACTTCGCAAATCATATTATATCTTACCATGGAACATAGAAATGTGATGCGATATCGCGTTTTAAGAAGCATTAGAACTCTATTGCTACGATACCTAGACATCTGCAGACGCTCTTTCCTGGCAAGGAAGTGTCGCATTTACATTCATTTGAAGTGTAGACGAGGAATACATAACACATCGCAAATCATATTATATCTTTCCATGAAACACAGAAATGAGATGCGATATCGCGTTTTAAGAATCACAAGAACTCTATTGCTACGATACGTAGACATCTGCAGACGCTATTTCCTAGCAAGGAAGTGTCGCATTTACATTCATTTGAAGTGTAGACGAGGAATACATAACACTTCGCAAATCATATTATATCTTACCATGAAACATAGGAATGAGATGCGATATCGCGTTCTAGGAAGCATTAGAACATTACTGCTACGATAGGTAGACATTTGCAAACGCTATTTCCTAGCAAGGAAGTTTCGCATTTACATTCATTTGAATTGTAGACGAGGAATACATGACACTTCGCAAATCATATTATATCTTACCATGAAACATAGAAATGAGATGCGATATCGCGTTTTAAGAAGCATTAGAAATCTATTGCTACGATAGGTAGACATTTGCAAACGCTATTTCCTAGCAAGGAAGTGTCGCATTTACATTCATTTGAATTGTAGACGAGGAATACATGACACTTCGCAAATCATATTATATCTTACCATGAAACATAGAAATGAGATACGATATCGCGTTTTAAGAAGCATTAGAAATCTATTGCTACGATATGTAGACATCTGCAAAAGCTATTTCCATACAAGGAAGTTTCGCATTTACATTCATTTGAAGTGTAGACGAGGAATACATAACACTTCGCAAATCATATTATATCTTACCATGAAACATAGAAATGAGATGCGATATCGCGTTTTAAGAAGCATTAGATATCTATTGCTACAATACCTAGACATCTGCAGACGCTATTTCCTAGCAAGGAAGTGTCTCATTTACATTCATTTGAAGTGTAGACGAGGAATGCATAACACTTCGCAATGAATATTACATCTTACCATGAAACATAGAAATGAGATGCGATATCGCGCTTTAAGAAGCATTAGAACTCTATTGCTACGATACCTAGACATCTGCAAAAGCTATTTCCATACAAGGAAGTTTCGCATTTACATTCATTAGAAGTGTAGACGAGGAATACATAACACTTCGCAAATCATATTATATCTTACCATGGAACATAGAAATGTGATGCGATATCGCGTTTTAAGAAGCATTAGAGCTCTATTGCTACGATACCTAGACATCTGCAGACGCTCTTTCCTAGCAAGGAAGTGTCGCATTTACATTCATTTGAAGTGTAGACGAGGAATACATAACACATCGCAAATCATATTATATCTTACCATGATACATAGAAATGAGATGCGATATCGCGTTTTACGAAGCATTAGAAATCTATTGCTACGATACGTAGACAGCTGCAAACGCTATTTCCTAGCAAGAAAGTGTCGCATTCACATTCATTTGAAGTGTAGACGAGGAATACATGACACTTCGCAAATCATATTATATCTTACCATGTTACATAGAAATGAGATGCGATATCGCGTTTTAAGAAACATTAGAAATCTATTGCTACGATACATAGACATCTGAAAACGCTATTTCCTTGCAAGGAAGTGTCGCATTTACTTTCATTTGAAGTGTAGACGAGGAATACATAACACTTCGCAAATCATATTATATCTTACCATGAAACATAGAAATGAGATGCGATATCGCGTTTTAAGAATCATAAGAACTCTATTGCTACGATATGTAGACATCTGCAAACGCTATTTTCTTGCAAGGAAGTGTCGCATTTACATTCAACTGAAGTGTAGACGAGGAATACATAACACTTCGTAAATCATATTATGTCTTACCATGAAACATAGAAATGAGATGCGATATCGCGTTTTAAGAAGCACTAGAACTCTATTGCTACGATACCTAGACATCTGCAAACGCTAATTCCTTGCAAGGAAGTGTCGCATTTACATTCATTTGAAGTGTAGACGAGGAATACATGACACTTCGCAAATCATATTGTATCTTTCCATGAAACATAGAAATGAGATGCGATATCGCGTTTTAAGAAGCATTAGATATCTATTGCTACAATACCTAGACATCTGCAGACGCTATTTCCTAGCAAGGAAGTGTCTCATTTACATTCATTTGAAGTGTAGACGAGGAATGCATAACACTTCGCAATGAATATTACATCTTACCATGAAACATAGAAATGAGATGCGAAATCGCGCTTTAAGAAGCATTAGAACTCTATTGCTACGATACCTAGACATCTGCAAAAGCTATTTCCATACAAGGAAGTTTCGCATTTACATTCATTAGAAGTGTAGACGAGGAATACATAACACTTCGCAAATCATATTATATCTTACCATGGAACATAGAAATGTGATGCGATATCGCGTTTTAAGAAGCATTAGAACTCTATTGCTACGATACCTAGACATCTGCAGACGCTCTTTCCTAGCAAGGAAGTGTCGCATTTACATTCATTTGAAGTGTAGACGAGGAATACATAACACATCGCAAATCATATTATATCTTTCCATGAAACACAGAAATGAGATGCGATATCGCGTTTTAAGAATCACAAGAACTCTATTGCTACGATACGTAGACATCTGCAGACGCTATTTCCTAGCAAGGAAGTGTCGCATTTACATTCATTTGAAGTGTAGACGAGGAATACATAACACTTCGCAAATCATATTATATCTTACCATGAAACATAGGAATGAGATGCGGTATCGCGTTCTAGGAAGCATTAGAACATTACTGCTACGATAGGTAGACATTTGCAAACGCTATTTCCTAGCAAGGAAGTTTCGCATTTACATTCATTTGAATTGTAAACGAGGAATACATGACACTTCGCAAATCATATTATATCTTACCATGAAACATAGAAATGAGATGCGATATCGCGTTTTAAGAAGCATTAGAAATCTATTGCTACGATAGGTAGACATTTGCAAACGCTATTTCCTAGCAAGGAAGTGTCGCATTTACATTCATTTGAATTGTAGACGAGGAATACATGACACTTCGCAAATCATATTATATCTTACCATGAAACATAGAAATGAGATGCGATATCGCGTTTTAAGAAGCATTAGAAATCTATTGCTACGATATGTAGACATCTGCAAAAGCCATTTCCATACAAGGAAGTTTCGCATTTACATTCATTTGAAGTGTAGACGAGGAATACATAACACTTCGCAAATCATATTATATCTTACCATGAAACATAGAAATGAGATGCGATATCGCGTTTTAAGAAGCATTAGATATCTATTGCTACAATACCTAGACATCTGCAGACGCTATTTCCTAGCAAGGAAGTGTCTCATTTACATTCATTTGAAGTGTAGACGAGGAATGCATAACACTTCGCAATGAATATTACATCTTACCATGAAACATAGAAATGAGATGCGATATCGCGCTTTAAGAAGCATTAGAACTCTATTGCTACGATACCTAGACATCTGCAAAAGCTATTTCCATACAAGGAAGTTTCGCATTTACATTCATTAGAAGTGTAGACGAGGAATACATAACACTTCGCAAATCATATTATATCTTACCATGGAACATAGAAATGTGATGCGATATCGCGTTTTAAGAAGCATTAGAGCTCTATTGCTACGATACCTAGACATCTGCAGACGCTCTTTCCTAGCAAGGAAGTGTCGCATTTACATTCATTTGAAGTGTAGACGAGGAATACATAACACATCGCAAATCATATTATATCTTACCATGATACATAGAAATGAGATGCGATATCGCGTTTTACGAAGCATTAGAAATCTATTGCTACGATACGTAGACAGCTGCAAACGCTATTTCCTAGCAAGAAAGTGTCGCATTCACATTCATTTGAAGTGTAGACGAGGAATACATGACACTTCGCAAATCATATTATATCTTACCATGTTACATAGAAATGAGATGCGATATCGCGTTTTAAGAAACATTAGAAATCTATTGCTACGATACATAGACATCTGAAAACGCTATTTCCTTGCAAGGAAGTGTCGCATTTACTTTCATTTGAAGTGTAGACGAGGAATACATAACACTTCGCAAATCATATTATATCTTACCATGAAACATAGAAATGAGATGCGATATCGCGTTTTAAGAATCATAAGAACTCTATTGCTACGATATGTAGACATCTGCAAACGCTATTTTCTTGCAAGGAAGTGTCGCATTTACATTCAACTGAAGTGTAGACGAGGAATACATAACACTTCGTAAATCATATTATGTCTTACCATGAAACATAGAAATGAGATGCGATATCGCGTTTTAAGAAGCATTAGAACTCTATTGCTACGATACCTAGACATCTGCAAACGCTAATTCCTTGCAAGGAAGTGTCGCATTTACATTCATTTGAAGTGTAGACGAGGAATACATGACACTTCGCAAATCATATTGTATCTTTCCATGAAACATAGAAATGAGATGCGATATCGCGTTTTAAGAAGCATTAGATATCTATTGCTACAATACCTAGACATCTGCAGACGCTATTTCCTAGCAAGGAAGTGTCTCATTTACATTCATTTGAAGTGTAGACGAGGAATGCATAACACTTCGCAATGAATATTACATCTTACCATGAAACATAGAAATGAGATGCGAAATCGCGCTTTAAGAAGCATTAGAACTCTATTGCTACGATACCTAGACATCTGCAAAAGCTATTTCCATACAAGGAAGTTTCGCATTTACATTCATTAGAAGTGTAGACAGGGAATACATAACACTTCGCAAATCATATTATATCTTACCATGGAACATAGAAATGTGAGGCGATATCGCGTTTTAAGAAGCATTAGAACTCTATTGCTACGATACCTAGACATCTGCAGACACTCTTTCCTAGCAAGGAAGTGTCGCATTTACATTCATTTGAAGTGTAGACGAGGAATACATAACACATCGCAAATCATATTATATCTTACCATGATACATAGAAATGAGATGCGATATCGCGTTTTACGAAGCATTAGAAATCTATTGCTACGATACGTAGACAGCTGCAAACGCTATTTCCTAGCAAGAAAGTGTCGCATTCACATTCATTTGAAGTGTAGACGTGGAATACATGACACTTCGCAAATCATATTATATCTTACCATGTTACATAGAAATGAGATGCGATATCGCGTTTTAAGAAACATTAGAAATCTATTGCTACGATACATAGACATCTGAAAACGCTATTTCCTTGCAAGGAAGTGTCGCATTTACTTTCATTTGAAGTGTAGACGAGGAATACATAACACTTCGCAAATCATATTATATCTTACCATGAAACATAGAAATGAGATGCGATATCGCGTTTTAAGAATCATAAGAACTCTATTGCTACGATATGTAGACATCTGCAAACGCTATTTTCTTGCAAGGAAGTGTCGCATTTACATTCAACTGAAGTGTAGACGAGGAATACATAACACTTCGTAAATCATATTATGTCTTACCATGAAACATAGAAATGAGATGCGATATCGCGTTTTAAGAAGCATTAGAACTCTATTGCTACGATACCTAGACATCTGCAAACGCTAATTCCTTGCAAGGAAGTGTCGCATTTACATTCATTTGAAGTGTAGGCGAGGAATACATGACACTTCGCAAATCATATTGTATCTTTCCATGAAACATAGAAATGAGATGCGATATCGCGTTTTAAGAAGCATTAGATATCTATTGCTACAATACCTAGACATCTGCAGACGCTATTTCCTAGCAAGGAAGTGTCTCATTTACATTCATTTGAAGTGTAGACGAGGAATGCATAACACTTCGCAATGAATATTACATCTTACCATGAAACATAGAAATGAGATGCGATATCGCGCTTTAAGAAGCATTAGAACCCTATTGCTACGATACGTAGACATCTGCAGACGCTATTTCCATACAAGGAAGTGTCGCATTTACATTCATTTGAAGTGCAGACGAGGAATACATAACACTTCGCAAATCATATTATATCTTACCATGAAACATAGAAATGAGATGCGATATCGCATTTTAAGAAGCATTAGAAATCTATTGCTACAATACCTAGACATCTGCAGACGCTCTTTCCTAGCAAGGAAGTGTCGCATTTACATTCATTTGAAGTGTAGACGAGGAATACATAACACATCGCAAGTCATATTATATCTTACCATGATACATAGAAATGAGATGCGATATCGCGTTTTACGAAGCATTAGAAATCTATTGCTACGATACGTAGACAGCTGCAAACGCTATTTCCTAGCAAGAAAGTGTCGCATTCACATTCATTTGAAGTGTAGACGAGGAATACATGACACTTCGCAAATCATATTATATCTTACCATGTTACATAGAAATGAGATGCGATATCGCGTTTTAAGAAACATTAGAAATCTATTGCTACGATACATAGACATCTGAAAACGCTATTTCCTTGCAAGGAAGTGTCGCATTTACTTTCATTTGAAGTGTAGACGAGGAATACATAACACTTCGCAAATCATATTATATCTTACCATGAAACATAGAAATGAGATGCGATATCGCGTTTTAAGAATCATAAGAACTCTATTGCTACGATATGTAGACATCTGCAAACGCTATTTTCTTGCAAGGAAGTGTCGCATTTACATTCAACTGAAGTGTAGACGAGGAATACATAACACTTCGTAAATCATATTATGTCTTACCATGAAACATAGAAATGAGATGCGATATCGCGTTTTAAGAAGCATTAGAACTCTATTGCTACGATACCTAGACATCTGCAAACGCTAATTCCTTGCAAGGAAGTGTCGCATTTACATTCATTTGAAGTGTAGACGAGGAATACATGACACTTCGCAAATCATATTGTATCTTTCCATGAAACATAGAAATGAGATGCGATATCGCGTTTTAAGAAGCATTAGATATCTATTGCTACAATACCTAGACATCTGCAGACGCTATTTCCTAGCAAGGAAGTGTCTCATTTACATTCATTTGAAGTGTAGACGAGGAATGCATAACACTTCGCAATGAATATTACATCTTACCATGAAACATAGAAATGAGATGCGAAATCGCGCTTTAAGAAGCATTAGAACTCTATTGCTACGATACCTAGACATCTGCAAAAGCTATTTCCATACAAGGAAGTTTCGCATTTACATTCATTAGAAGTGTAGACGAGGAATACATAACACTTCGCAAATCATATTATATCTTACCATGGAACATAGAAATGTGATGCGATATCGCGTTTTAAGAAGCATTAGAACTCTATTGCTACGATACCTAGACATCTGCAGACGCTCTTTCCTAGCAAGGAAGTGTCGCATTTACATTCATTTGAAGTGTAGACGAGGAATACATAACACATCGCAAATCATATTATATCTTTCCATGAAACACAGAAATGAGATGCGATATCGCGTTTTAAGAATCACAAGAACTCTATTGCTACGATACGTAGACATCTGCAGACGCTATTTCCTAGCAAGGAAGTGTCGCATTTACATTCATTTGAAGTGTAGACGAGGAATACATAACACTTCGCAAATCATATTATATCTTACCACGAAACATAGGAATGAGATGCGATATCGCGTTCTAGGAAGCATTAGAACATTACTGCTACGATAGGTAGACATTTGCAAACGCTATTTCCTAGCAAAGAAGTTTCGCATTTACATTCATTTGAATTGTAGACGAGGAATACATGACACTTCGCAAATCATATTATATCTTACCATGAAACATAGAAATGAGATGCGATATCGCGTTTTAAGAAGCATTAGAAATCTATTGCTACGATAGGTAGACATTTGCAAACGCTATTTCCTAGCAAGGAAGTGTCGCATTTACATTCATTTGAATTGTAGACGAGGAATACATGACACTTCGCAAATCATATTATATCTTACCATGAAACATAGAAATGAGATGCGATATCGCGTTTTAAGAAGCATTAGAAATCTATTGCTACGATAGGTAGACATCTGCAAAAGCTATTTCCATACAAGGAAGTTTCGCATTTACATTCATTTGAAGTGTAGACGAGGAATACATAACACTTCGCAAATCATATTATATCTTACCATGAAACATAGAAATGAGATGCGATATCGCGTTTTAAGAAGCATTAGATATCTATTGCTACAATACCTAGACATCTGCAGACGCTATTTCCTAGCAAGGAAGTGTCTCATTTACATTCATTTGAAGTGTAGACGAGGAATGCATAACACTTCGCAATGAATATTACATCTTACCATGAAACATAGAAATGAGATGCGATATCGCGCTTTAAGAAGCATTAGAACTCTATTGCTACGATACCTAGACATCTGCAAAAGCTATTTCCATACAAGGAAGTTTCGCATTTACATTCATTAGAAGTGTAGACGAGGAATACATAACACTTCGCAAATCATATTATATCTTACCATGGAACATAGAAATGTGATGCGATATCGCGTTTTAAGAAGCATTAGAAATCTATTGCTACGATAGGTAGACATCTGCAAACGCTATTTCCTTACAAGGAAGTGTCGCATTTACATTCATTTGAAGTGTAGACGAGGAATACATGACACATTCGCAAATCATATTATATCTTACCATGAAACATAGAAATGAGATGCGATATCGCGTTTTAAGAAGCATTAGAACTCTATTGCTACGATAGGTAGACATATGCAAACGCTATTTCCTTACAAGGAAGTGTCGCATTTACATTCATTTGAAGTGTAGACGAGAAATACATAACACTTCGCAAATCATATTATATCTTACCATGAAACATAGAAATGAGATGCGATATCGCGTTTTAAGAAGCATTAGAAATCTATTGCTACTATACCTAGACATCTGCAGACGCTATTCCCTAGCAAGGAAGTGTCTGATTTACATTCATTTGAAGTGTAGACGAGGAATACATGACACTTCGCAAATCATATTATATCTTACCATGAAATATAGAAATGAGATGCGATATCGCGTTTTAAGAAGCATTAGAACTCTATTGCTACAATAGATAGACGTTTGCAAACGCTATTTCCTTGCAAGGAAGTGTCGCATTTACATTCATTTGAAGTGTCGACGAGGAATACATGACACATTCGCAAATCATATTATATCTTACCATGAAACATAGAAATGAGATGCGATATCGCGTTTTAAGAAGCATTAGAAATCTATTGCTACTATACCTAGACATCTGCAGACGCTATTTCCTAGCAAGGAAGTGTCTCATTTACATTCATTTGAAGTGTAGACGAGGAATGCATAACACTTCGCAATGAATATTACATCTTACCATGAAACATAGAAATGAGATGCGATATCGCGCTTTAAGAAGCATTAGAACTCTATTGCTACGATACCTAGGCATCTGCAGACGCTAGTTCCTAGCAAGGAATTGTCGCATTTACATACATTTGAAGTGTAGACGAGGAATACATGACACTTCGCAAATCATATTATATCTTACCATGAAACATAGAAATGAGATGCGATATCGCGTTTTACGAAGCATTAGAAATCTATTGCTACGATACGTAGACATCTGCAAACGCTATTTCCTTGCAAGGAAGTGTCGCATTTACATTCATTTGAAGTGTAGTCGAGGAATACATAAGAATTCGCAAATCATATTATACCTTACCATGAAATATAGAAATGAGATGCGATATCGCGTTTTAAGAATCATAAGAACTCTATTGCTACGATACGTAGTCATCTGCAAACGCTATTTGCTTGCAAGGAAGTATCGCATTTACATTCATTTGAAGTGTAGACGAGGAATACACAACACTTCGTAAATCATATTATATCTTACCATGAAGCATAGAAATGAGATGCGATATCGCGTTTTAAGAAGCATTAGAACCCTATTGCTACGATACCTAGACATCTGCAAACGCTAATTCCTTGCAAGGAAGTGTCGCATTTACATTCATTTGAAGTGTAGACGAGGAATACATGACACTTCGCAAATCATATTATATCTTACCATGAAACATAGAAATGAGATGCGATATCGCGTTCTAAGAAGCAGCAGAAATCCATTGCTACGATACGTAGACACCTGCAGACGCTATTTCCTTGCAAGGAAGTGTCGCATTTACATTCATTTGAAGTGTAGACGAGGAATACATAAGACTTCCCTAATCATATTATATCTTACCATGAAACATAGAAATGAGATGCGATATCGCGTTTTAAGAAGCATTAGAACTCTATTGCTACGATAGGTAGACATCTGAAAACGCTATTTCCTTGCAAGGAAGTGTCGCATTTACATTCATTTGAAGTGTAGTCGAGGAATACATAAGAATTCGCAAATCATATTATACCTTACCATGAAATATAGAAATGAGATGCGATATCGCGTTTTAAGAATCATAAGAACTCTATTGCTACGATACGTAGTCATCTGCAAACGCTATTTGCTTGCAAGGAAGTGTCGCATTTACATTCATTTGAAGTGTAGACGAGGAATACACAACACTTCGTAAATCATATTATATCTTACCATGAAGCATAGAAATGAGATGCGATATCGCGTTTTAAGAAGCATTAGAACCCTATTGCTACGATACCTAGACATCTGCAAACGCTAATTCCTTGCAAGGAAGTGTCGCATTTACATTCATTTGAAGTGTAGACGAGGAATACATGACACTTCGCAAATCATATTATATCTTACCATGAAACATAGAAATGAGATGCGATATCGCGTTCTAAGAAGCAGCAGAAATCCATTGCTACGATACGTAGACACCTGCAGACGCTATTTCCTTGCAAGGAAGTGTCGCATTTACATTCATTTGAAGTGTAGACGAGGAATACATAAGACTTCCCTAATCATATTATATCTTACCATGAAACATAGAAATGAGATGCGATATCGCGTTTTAAGAAGCATTAGAACTCTATTGCTACGATAGGTAGACATCTGAAAACGCTATTTCCTTGCAAGGAAGTGTCGCATTTACATTCATTTGAATTGTAGACGAGGAATACATAACACTTCGCAAATCATATTATATCTTACCATGAAACATAGAAATGAGATGCGATATCGCATTTTAAGAAGCATTAGAAATCTATTTCTACAATACCTAGACATCTGCAGACGCTATTTCCTAGCAAGGAAGTGTCTCATTTACATTCATTTGAAGTGTAGACGAGGAATGCATAACACTTCGCAATGAATATTACATCTTACCATGAAACATAGAAATGAGATGCGATATCGCGCTTTAAGAAGCATTAGAACTCTATTGCTACGATACCTAGGCATCTGCAGACGCTAGTTCCTAGCAAGGAATTGTCGCATTTACATACATTTGAAGTGTAGACGAGGAATACATGACACTTCGCAAATCATATTATATCTTACCATGAAACATAGAAATGAGATGCGATATCGCGTTTTACGAAGCATTAGAAATCTATTGCTACGATACGTAGATATCTGCAAACGCTATTTCCTTGCAAGGAAGTGTCGCATTTACATACATTTGAAGTGTAGTCGAGGAATACATAAGAATTCGCAAATCATATTATACCTTACCATGAAATATAGAAATGAGATGCGATATCGCGTTTTAAGAATCATAAGAACTCTATTGCTACGATACGTAGTCATCTGCAAACGCTATTTGCTTGCAAGGAAGTGTCGCATTTACATTCATTTGAAGTGTAGACGAGGAATACACAACACTTCGTAAATCATATTATATCTTACCATGAAGCATAGAAATGAGATGCGATATCGCGTTTTAAGAAGCATTAGAACCCTATTGCTACGATACCTAGACATCTGCAAACGCTAATTCCTTGCAAGGAAGTGTCGCATTTACATTCATTTGAAGTGTAGACGAGGAATACATGACACTTCGCAAATCATATTATATCTTACCATGAAACATAGAAATGAGATGCGATATCGCGTTCTAAGAAGCAGCAGAAATCCATTGCTACGATACGTAGACACCTGCAGACGCTATTTCCTTGCAAGGAAGTGTCGCATTTACATTCATTTGAAGTGTAGACGAGGAATACATAAGACTTCCCTAATCATATTATATCTTACCATGAAACATAGGAATGAGATGCGATATCGCGTTCTAAGAAGCATTAGAACACTACTGCTACGATAGGTAGACATTTGCAAACGCTATTTCCTAGCAAGGAAGTGTCGCATTTACATTCATTTGAATTGTAGACGAGGAATACATGACACTTCGCAAATCATATTATATCTTACCATGAAACATAGAAATGAGATGCGATATCGCGTTTTAAGAAGCATTAGAAATCTATTGCTACGATAGGTAGACATTTGCAAACGCTATTTCCTAGCAAGGAAGTGTCGCATTTACATTCATTTGAATTGTAGACGAGGAATACATGACACTTCGCAAATCATATTATATCTTACCATGAAACATAGAAATGAGATACGATATCGCGTTTTAAGAAGCATTAGAAATCTATTGCTACGATATGTAGACATCTGCAAAAGCTATTTCCATACAAGGAAGTTTCGCATTTACATTCATTTGAAGTGTAGACGAGGAATACATAACACTTCGCAAATCATATTATATCTTACCATGAAACATAGAAATGAGATGCGATATCGCGTTTTAAGAAGCATTAGATATCTATTGCTACAATACCTAGACATCTGCAGACGCTATTTCCTAGCAAGGAAGTGTCTCATTTACATTCATTTGAAGTGTAGACGAGGAATGCATAACACTTCGCAATGAATATTACATCTTACCATGAAACATAGAAATGAGATGCGATATCGCGCTTTAAGAAGCATTAGAACTCTATTGCTACGATACCTAGACATCTGCAAAAGCTATTTCCATACAAGGAAGTTTCGCATTTACATTCATTAGAAGTGTAGACGAGGAATACATAACACTTCGCAAATCATATTATATCTTACCATGGAACATAGAAATGTGATGCGATATCGCGTTTTAAGAAGCATTAGAGCTCTATTGCTACGATACCTAGACATCTGCAGACGCTCTTTCCTAGCAAGGAAGTGTCGCATTTACATTCATTTGAAGTGTAGACGAGGAATACATAACACATCGCAAATCATATTATATCTTACCATGATACATAGAAATGAGATGCGATATCGCGTTTTACGAAGCATTAGAAATCTATTGCTACGATACGTAGACAGCTGCAAACGCTATTTCCTAGCAAGAAAGTGTCGCATTCACATTCATTTGAAGTGTAGACGAGGAATACATGACACTTCGCAAATCATATTATATCTTACCATGTTACATAGAAATGAGATGCGATATCGCGTTTTAAGAAACATTAGAAATCTATTGCTACGATACATAGACATCTGAAAACGCTATTTCCTTGCAAGGAAGTGTCGCATTTACTTTCATTTGAAGTGTAGACGAGGAATACATAACACTTCGCAAATCATATTATATCTTACCATGAAACATAGAAATGAGATGCGATATCGCGTTTTAAGAATCATAAGAACTCTATTGCTACGATATGTAGACATCTGCAAACGCTATTTTCTTGCAAGGAAGTGTCGCATTTACATTCAACTGAAGTGTAGACGAGGAATACATAACACTTCGTAAATCATATTATGTCTTACCATGAAACATAGAAATGAGATGCGATATCGCGTTTTAAGAAGCACTAGAACTCTATTGCTACGATACCTAGACATCTGCAAACGCTAATTCCTTGCAAGGAAGTGTCGCATTTACATTCATTTGAAGTGTAGACGAGGAATACATGACACTTCGCAAATCATATTGTATCTTTCCATGAAACATAGAAATGAGATGCGATATCGCGTTTTAAGAAGCATTAGATATCTATTGCTACAATACCTAGACATCTGCAGACGCTATTTCCTAGCAAGGAAGTGTCTCATTTACATTCATTTGAAGTGTAGACGAGGAATGCATAACACTTCGCAATGAATATTACATCTTACCATGAAACATAGAAATGAGATGCGAAATCGCGCTTTAAGAAGCATTAGAACTCTATTGCTACGATACCTAGACATCTGCAAAAGCTATTTCCATACAAGGAAGTTTCGCATTTACATTCATTAGAAGTGTAGACGAGGAATACATAACACTTCGCAAATCATATTATATCTTACCATGGAACATAGAAATGTGATGCGATATCGCGTTTTAAGAAGCATTAGAACTCTATTGCTACGATACCTAGACATCTGCAGACGCTCTTTCCTAGCAAGGAAGTGTCGCATTTACATTCATTTGAAGTGTAGACGAGGAATACATAACACATCGCAAATCATATTATATCTTTCCATGAAACACAGAAATGAGATGCGATATCGCGTTTTAAGAATCACAAGAACTCTATTGCTACGATACGTAGACATCTGCAGACGCTATTTCCTAGCAAGGAAGTGTCGCATTTACATTCATTTGAAGTGTAGACGAGGAATACATAACACTTCGCAAATCATATTATATCTTACCATGAAACATAGGAATGAGATGCGGTATCGCGTTCTAGGAAGCATTAGAACATTACTGCTACGATAGGTAGACATTTGCAAACGCTATTTCCTAGCAAGGAAGTTTCGCATTTACATTCATTTGAATTGTAAACGAGGAATACATGACACTTCGCAAATCATATTATATCTTACCATGAAACATAGAAATGAGATGCGATATCGCGTTTTAAGAAGCATTAGAAATCTATTGCTACGATAGGTAGACATTTGCAAACGCTATTTCCTAGCAAGGAAGTGTCGCATTTACATTCATTTGAATTGTAGACGAGGAATACATGACACTTCGCAAATCATATTATATCTTACCATGAAACATAGAAATGAGATGCGATATCGCGTTTTAAGAAGCATTAGAAATCTATTGCTACGATATGTAGACATCTGCAAAAGCCATTTCCATACAAGGAAGTTTCGCATTTACATTCATTTGAAGTGTAGACGAGGAATACATAACACTTCGCAAATCATATTATATCTTACCATGAAACATAGAAATGAGATGCGATATCGCGTTTTAAGAAGCATTAGATATCTATTGCTACAATACCTAGACATCTGCAGACGCTATTTCCTAGCAAGGAAGTGTCTCATTTACATTCATTTGAAGTGTAGACGAGGAATGCATAACACTTCGCAATGAATATTACATCTTACCATGAAACATAGAAATGAGATGCGATATCGCGCTTTAAGAAGCATTAGAACTCTATTGCTACGATACCTAGACATCTGCAAAAGCTATTTCCATACAAGGAAGTTTCGCATTTACATTCATTAGAAGTGTAGACGAGGAATACATAACACTTCGCAAATCATATTATATCTTACCATGGAACATAGAAATGTGATGCGATATCGCGTTTTAAGAAGCATTAGAGCTCTATTGCTACGATACCTAGACATCTGCAGACGCTCTTTCCTAGCAAGGAAGTGTCGCATTTACATTCATTTGAAGTGTAGACGAGGAATACATAACACATCGCAAATCATATTATATCTTACCATGATACATAGAAATGAGATGCGATATCGCGTTTTACGAAGCATTAGAAATCTATTGCTACGATACGTAGACAGCTGCAAACGCTATTTCCTAGCAAGAAAGTGTCGCATTCACATTCATTTGAAGTGTAGACGAGGAATACATGACACTTCGCAAATCATATTATATCTTACCATGTTACATAGAAATGAGATGCGATATCGCGTTTTAAGAAACATTAGAAATCTATTGCTACGATACATAGACATCTGAAAACGCTATTTCCTTGCAAGGAAGTGTCGCATTTACTTTCATTTGAAGTGTAGACGAGGAATACATAACACTTCGCAAATCATATTATATCTTACCATGAAACATAGAAATGAGATGCGATATCGCGTTTTAAGAATCATAAGAACTCTATTGCTACGATATGTAGACATCTGCAAACGCTATTTTCTTGCAAGGAAGTGTCGCATTTACATTCAACTGAAGTGTAGACGAGGAATACATAACACTTCGTAAATCATATTATGTCTTACCATGAAACATAGAAATGAGATGCGATATCGCGTTTTAAGAAGCATTAGAACTCTATTGCTACGATACCTAGACATCTGCAAACGCTAATTCCTTGCAAGGAAGTGTCGCATTTACATTCATTTGAAGTGTAGACGAGGAATACATGACACTTCGCAAATCATATTGTATCTTTCCATGAAACATAGAAATGAGATGCGATATCGCGTTTTAAGAAGCATTAGATATCTATTGCTACAATACCTAGACATCTGCAGACGCTATTTCCTAGCAAGGAAGTGTCTCATTTACATTCATTTGAAGTGTAGACGAGGAATGCATAACACTTCGCAATGAATATTACATCTTACCATGAAACATAGAAATGAGATGCGAAATCGCGCTTTAAGAAGCATTAGAACTCTATTGCTACGATACCTAGACATCTGCAAAAGCTATTTCCATACAAGGAAGTTTCGCATTTACATTCATTAGAAGTGTAGACAGGGAATACATAACACTTCGCAAATCATATTATATCTTACCATGGAACATAGAAATGTGAGGCGATATCGCGTTTTAAGAAGCATTAGAACTCTATTGCTACGATACCTAGACATCTGCAGACACTCTTTCCTAGCAAGGAAGTGTCGCATTTACATTCATTTGAAGTGTAGACGAGGAATACATAACACATCGCAAATCATATTATATCTTACCATGATACATAGAAATGAGATGCGATATCGCGTTTTACGAAGCATTAGAAATCTATTGCTACGATACGTAGACAGCTGCAAACGCTATTTCCTAGCAAGAAAGTGTCGCATTCACATTCATTTGAAGTGTAGACGTGGAATACATGACACTTCGCAAATCATATTATATCTTACCATGTTACATAGAAATGAGATGCGATATCGCGTTTTAAGAAACATTAGAAATCTATTGCTACGATACATAGACATCTGAAAACGCTATTTCCTTGCAAGGAAGTGTCGCATTTACTTTCATTTGAAGTGTAGACGAGGAATACATAACACTTCGCAAATCATATTATATCTTACCATGAAACATAGAAATGAGATGCGATATCGCGTTTTAAGAATCATAAGAACTCTATTGCTACGATATGTAGACATCTGCAAACGCTATTTTCTTGCAAGGAAGTGTCGCATTTACATTCAACTGAAGTGTAGACGAGGAATACATAACACTTCGTAAATCATATTATGTCTTACCATGAAACATAGAAATGAGATGCGATATCGCGTTTTAAGAAGCATTAGAACTCTATTGCTACGATACCTAGACATCTGCAAACGCTAATTCCTTGCAAGGAAGTGTCGCATTTACATTCATTTGAAGTGTAGGCGAGGAATACATGACACTTCGCAAATCATATTGTATCTTTCCATGAAACATAGAAATGAGATGCGATATCGCGTTTTAAGAAGCATTAGATATCTATTGCTACAATACCTAGACATCTGCAGACGCTATTTCCTAGCAAGGAAGTGTCTCATTTACATTCATTTGAAGTGTAGACGAGGAATGCATAACACTTCGCAATGAATATTACATCTTACCATGAAACATAGAAATGAGATGCGATATCGCGCTTTAAGAAGCATTAGAACCCTATTGCTACGATACGTAGACATCTGCAGACGCTATTTCCATACAAGGAAGTGTCGCATTTACATTCATTTGAAGTGCAGACGAGGAATACATAACACTTCGCAAATCATATTATATCTTACCATGAAACATAGAAATGAGATGCGATATCGCATTTTAAGAAGCATTAGAAATCTATTGCTACAATACCTAGACATCTGCAGACGCTCTTTCCTAGCAAGGAAGTGTCGCATTTACATTCATTTGAAGTGTAGACGAGGAATACATAACACATCGCAAGTCATATTATATCTTACCATGATACATAGAAATGAGATGCGATATCGCGTTTTACGAAGCATTAGAAATCTATTGCTACGATACGTAGACAGCTGCAAACGCTATTTCCTAGCAAGAAAGTGTCGCATTCACATTCATTTGAAGTGTAGACGAGGAATACATGACACTTCGCAAATCATATTATATCTTACCATGTTACATAGAAATGAGATGCGATATCGCGTTTTAAGAAACATTAGAAATCTATTGCTACGATACATAGACATCTGAAAACGCTATTTCCTTGCAAGGAAGTGTCGCATTTACTTTCATTTGAAGTGTAGACGAGGAATACATAACACTTCGCAAATCATATTATATCTTACCATGAAACATAGAAATGAGATGCGATATCGCGTTTTAAGAATCATAAGAACTCTATTGCTACGATATGTAGACATCTGCAAACGCTATTTTCTTGCAAGGAAGTGTCGCATTTACATTCAACTGAAGTGTAGACGAGGAATACATAACACTTCGTAAATCATATTATGTCTTACCATGAAACATAGAAATGAGATGCGATATCGCGTTTTAAGAAGCATTAGAACTCTATTGCTACGATACCTAGACATCTGCAAACGCTAATTCCTTGCAAGGAAGTGTCGCATTTACATTCATTTGAAGTGTAGACGAGGAATACATGACACTTCGCAAATCATATTGTATCTTTCCATGAAACATAGAAATGAGATGCGATATCGCGTTTTAAGAAGCATTAGATATCTATTGCTACAATACCTAGACATCTGCAGACGCTATTTCCTAGCAAGGAAGTGTCTCATTTACATTCATTTGAAGTGTAGACGAGGAATGCATAACACTTCGCAATGAATATTACATCTTACCATGAAACATAGAAATGAGATGCGAAATCGCGCTTTAAGAAGCATTAGAACTCTATTGCTACGATACCTAGACATCTGCAAAAGCTATTTCCATACAAGGAAGTTTCGCATTTACATTCATTAGAAGTGTAGACGAGGAATACATAACACTTCGCAAATCATATTATATCTTACCATGGAACATAGAAATGTGATGCGATATCGCGTTTTAAGAAGCATTAGAACTCTATTGCTACGATACCTAGACATCTGCAGACGCTCTTTCCTAGCAAGGAAGTGTCGCATTTACATTCATTTGAAGTGTAGACGAGGAATACATAACACATCGCAAATCATATTATATCTTTCCATGAAACACAGAAATGAGATGCGATATCGCGTTTTAAGAATCACAAGAACTCTATTGCTACGATACGTAGACATCTGCAGACGCTATTTCCTAGCAAGGAAGTGTCGCATTTACATTCATTTGAAGTGTAGACGAGGAATACATAACACTTCGCAAATCATATTATATCTTACCACGAAACATAGGAATGAGATGCGATATCGCGTTCTAGGAAGCATTAGAACATTACTGCTACGATAGGTAGACATTTGCAAACGCTATTTCCTAGCAAAGAAGTTTCGCATTTACATTCATTTGAATTGTAGACGAGGAATACATGACACTTCGCAAATCATATTATATCTTACCATGAAACATAGAAATGAGATGCGATATCGCGTTTTAAGAAGCATTAGAAATCTATTGCTACGATAGGTAGACATTTGCAAACGCTATTTCCTAGCAAGGAAGTGTCGCATTTACATTCATTTGAATTGTAGACGAGGAATACATGACACTTCGCAAATCATATTATATCTTACCATGAAACATAGAAATGAGATGCGATATCGCGTTTTAAGAAGCATTAGAAATCTATTGCTACGATAGGTAGACATCTGCAAAAGCTATTTCCATACAAGGAAGTTTCGCATTTACATTCATTTGAAGTGTAGACGAGGAATACATAACACTTCGCAAATCATATTATATCTTACCATGAAACATAGAAATGAGATGCGATATCGCGTTTTAAGAAGCATTAGATATCTATTGCTACAATACCTAGACATCTGCAGACGCTATTTCCTAGCAAGGAAGTGTCTCATTTACATTCATTTGAAGTGTAGACGAGGAATGCATAACACTTCGCAATGAATATTACATCTTACCATGAAACATAGAAATGAGATGCGATATCGCGCTTTAAGAAGCATTAGAACTCTATTGCTACGATACCTAGACATCTGCAAAAGCTATTTCCATACAAGGAAGTTTCGCATTTACATTCATTAGAAGTGTAGACGAGGAATACATAACACTTCGCAAATCATATTATATCTTACCATGGAACATAGAAATGTGATGCGATATCGCGTTTTAAGAAGCATTAGAAATCTATTGCTACGATAGGTAGACATCTGCAAACGCTATTTCCTTACAAGGAAGTGTCGCATTTACATTCATTTGAAGTGTAGACGAGGAATACATGACACATTCGCAAATCATATTATATCTTACCATGAAACATAGAAATGAGATGCGATATCGCGTTTTAAGAAGCATTAGAACTCTATTGCTACGATAGGTAGACATATGCAAACGCTATTTCCTTACAAGGAAGTGTCGCATTTACATTCATTTGAAGTGTAGACGAGAAATACATAACACTTCGCAAATCATATTATATCTTACCATGAAACATAGAAATGAGATGCGATATCGCGTTTTAAGAAGCATTAGAAATCTATTGCTACTATACCTAGACATCTGCAGACGCTATTCCCTAGCAAGGAAGTGTCTGATTTACATTCATTTGAAGTGTAGACGAGGAATACATGACACTTCGCAAATCATATTATATCTTACCATGAAATATAGAAATGAGATGCGATATCGCGTTTTAAGAAGCATTAGAACTCTATTGCTACAATAGATAGACGTTTGCAAACGCTATTTCCTTGCAAGGAAGTGTCGCATTTACATTCATTTGAAGTGTCGACGAGGAATACATGACACATTCGCAAATCATATTATATCTTACCATGAAACATAGAAATGAGATGCGATATCGCGTTTTAAGAAGCATTAGAAATCTATTGCTACTATACCTAGACATCTGCAGACGCTATTTCCTAGCAAGGAAGTGTCTCATTTACATTCATTTGAAGTGTAGACGAGGAATGCATAACACTTCGCAATGAATATTACATCTTACCATGAAACATAGAAATGAGATGCGATATCGCGCTTTAAGAAGCATTAGAACTCTATTGCTACGATACCTAGGCATCTGCAGACGCTAGTTCCTAGCAAGGAATTGTCGCATTTACATACATTTGAAGTGTAGACGAGGAATACATGACACTTCGCAAATCATATTATATCTTACCATGAAACATAGAAATGAGATGCGATATCGCGTTTTACGAAGCATTAGAAATCTATTGCTACGATACGTAGACATCTGCAAACGCTATTTCCTTGCAAGGAAGTGTCGCATTTACATTCATTTGAAGTGTAGTCGAGGAATACATAAGAATTCGCAAATCATATTATACCTTACCATGAAATATAGAAATGAGATGCGATATCGCGTTTTAAGAATCATAAGAACTCTATTGCTACGATACGTAGTCATCTGCAAACGCTATTTGCTTGCAAGGAAGTATCGCATTTACATTCATTTGAAGTGTAGACGAGGAATACACAACACTTCGTAAATCATATTATATCTTACCATGAAGCATAGAAATGAGATGCGATATCGCGTTTTAAGAAGCATTAGAACCCTATTGCTACGATACCTAGACATCTGCAAACGCTAATTCCTTGCAAGGAAGTGTCGCATTTACATTCATTTGAAGTGTAGACGAGGAATACATGACACTTCGCAAATCATATTATATCTTACCATGAAACATAGAAATGAGATGCGATATCGCGTTCTAAGAAGCAGCAGAAATCCATTGCTACGATACGTAGACACCTGCAGACGCTATTTCCTTGCAAGGAAGTGTCGCATTTACATTCATTTGAAGTGTAGACGAGGAATACATAAGACTTCCCTAATCATATTATATCTTACCATGAAACATAGAAATGAGATGCGATATCGCGTTTTAAGAAGCATTAGAACTCTATTGCTACGATAGGTAGACATCTGAAAACGCTATTTCCTTGCAAGGAAGTGTCGCATTTACATTCATTTGAAGTGTAGTCGAGGAATACATAAGAATTCGCAAATCATATTATACCTTACCATGAAATATAGAAATGAGATGCGATATCGCGTTTTAAGAATCATAAGAACTCTATTGCTACGATACGTAGTCATCTGCAAACGCTATTTGCTTGCAAGGAAGTGTCGCATTTACATTCATTTGAAGTGTAGACGAGGAATACACAACACTTCGTAAATCATATTATATCTTACCATGAAGCATAGAAATGAGATGCGATATCGCGTTTTAAGAAGCATTAGAACCCTATTGCTACGATACCTAGACATCTGCAAACGCTAATTCCTTGCAAGGAAGTGTCGCATTTACATTCATTTGAAGTGTAGACGAGGAATACATGACACTTCGCAAATCATATTATATCTTACCATGAAACATAGAAATGAGATGCGATATCGCGTTCTAAGAAGCAGCAGAAATCCATTGCTACGATACGTAGACACCTGCAGACGCTATTTCCTTGCAAGGAAGTGTCGCATTTACATTCATTTGAAGTGTAGACGAGGAATACATAAGACTTCCCTAATCATATTATATCTTACCATGAAACATAGAAATGAGATGCGATATCGCGTTTTAAGAAGCATTAGAACTCTATTGCTACGATAGGTAGACATCTGAAAACGCTATTTCCTTGCAAGGAAGTGTCGCATTTACATTCATTTGAATTGTAGACGAGGAATACATAACACTTCGCAAATCATATTATATCTTACCATGAAACATAGAAATGAGATGCGATATCGCATTTTAAGAAGCATTAGAAATCTATTTCTACAATACCTAGACATCTGCAGACGCTATTTCCTAGCAAGGAAGTGTCTCATTTACATTCATTTGAAGTGTAGACGAGGAATGCATAACACTTCGCAATGAATATTACATCTTACCATGAAACATAGAAATGAGATGCGATATCGCGCTTTAAGAAGCATTAGAACTCTATTGCTACGATACCTAGGCATCTGCAGACGCTAGTTCCTAGCAAGGAATTGTCGCATTTACATACATTTGAAGTGTAGACGAGGAATACATGACACTTCGCAAATCATATTATATCTTACCATGAAACATAGAAATGAGATGCGATATCGCGTTTTACGAAGCATTAGAAATCTATTGCTACGATACGTAGATATCTGCAAACGCTATTTCCTTGCAAGGAAGTGTCGCATTTACATACATTTGAAGTGTAGTCGAGGAATACATAAGAATTCGCAAATCATATTATACCTTACCATGAAATATAGAAATGAGATGCGATATCGCGTTTTAAGAATCATAAGAACTCTATTGCTACGATACGTAGTCATCTGCAAACGCTATTTGCTTGCAAGGAAGTGTCGCATTTACATTCATTTGAAGTGTAGACGAGGAATACACAACACTTCGTAAATCATATTATATCTTACCATGAAGCATAGAAATGAGATGCGATATCGCGTTTTAAGAAGCATTAGAACCCTATTGCTACGATACCTAGACATCTGCAAACGCTAATTCCTTGCAAGGAAGTGTCGCATTTACATTCATTTGAAGTGTAGACGAGGAATACATGACACTTCGCAAATCATATTATATCTTACCATGAAACATAGAAATGAGATGCGATATCGCGTTCTAAGAAGCAGCAGAAATCCATTGCTACGATACGTAGACACCTGCAGACGCTATTTCCTTGCAAGGAAGTGTCGCATTTACATTCATTTGAAGTGTAGACGAGGAATACATAAGACTTCCCTAATCATATTATATCTTACCATGAAACATAGGAATGAGATGCGATATCGCGTTCTAAGAAGCATTAGAACACTACTGCTACGATAGGTAGACATTTGCAAACGCTATTTCCTAGCAAGGAAGTGTCGCATTTACATTCATTTGAATTGTAGACGAGGAATACATGACACTTCGCAAATCATATTATATCTTACCATGAAACATAGAAATGAGATGCGATATCGCGTTTTAAGAAGCATTAGAACTCTATTGCTACGATAGGTAGACATCTGAAAACGCTATTTCCTTGCAAGGAAGTGTCGCATTTACATTCATTTGAAGTGTAGACGAGGAATACATAACACTTCGCAAATCATATTATATCTTACCATGAAACATAGAAATGAGATGCGATATCGCGTTTTAAGAAGCATTAGAAATCTATTGCTACAATACCTAGACATCTGCAGACGATATTTCCTAGCAAGGAAGTGTCTCATTTACATTCATTTGAAGTGTAGACGAGGAATGCATAACACTTCGCAATGAATATTACATCTTACCATGAAACATAGAAATGAGATGCGATATCGCGCTTTAAGAAGCATTAGAACTCTATTGCTACGATACCTAGACATCTGCAGACGCTAGTTCCTAGCAAGGAATTGTCGCATTTACGTACATTTGAAGTGTAGACGAGGAATACATGACACTTCGCAAATCATATTATATCTTACCATGAAACATAGAAATGAGATGCGATATCGCGTTTTAAGAAGCATTAGAACTCTATTGCTACGATAGGTAGACATCTGCAAGCGCTATTTCCTTACAAGGAAGTGTCGCATTTACATTCATTTGAAGTGTAGACGAGGAATACATAACACTTCGCAAATCCTATTATATCTTACCATGATACATAGAAATGAGATGCGATATCGCGTATTAAGAATCATAAGAACTCTATTGCTACGATACGTAGTCATCTGCAAACGCTATTTGCTTGCAAGGAAGTGTCGCATTTACATTCATTTGAAGTGTAGACGAGGAATACACAACACTTCGTAAACCATATTATATCTTACCATGAAACATAGAAATGAGATGCGATATCGCGTTTTAAGAAGCATTAGAACTCTATTGCTACGATACCTAGACATCTGCAAACGCTAATTCCTTGCAAGGAAGTGTCGCATTTACATTCATTTGAAGTGTAGACGATGAATACATGACACTTCGCAAATCATATTATATCTTACCATGAAACATAGAAATGAGATGCGATATCGCGTTCTAAGAAGCAGCAGAAATCCATTGCTACGATACGTAGACATCTGCAGACGCTATTTCCTAGCAAGGAAGTGTCGCATTTACATTCATTTGAATTGTAGACGAGGAATACATGACACTTCGCAAATCATATTATATCTTACCATGAAACATAGAAATGAGATGCGATATCGCGTTTTAAGAAGCATCAGAAATCCATTGCTACGATACGTAGACATCTGCAAACGCTATTTCCTAGCAAGGAAGTGTCGCATTTACATTCATTTCAAGTGTAGACGAGGAATACATAACACATCGCAAATCATATTACATCTTACCATGAAACATAGAAATGAGATGCGATATCGCGTTTTAAGAAGCATTAGAACTCTATTGCTACGATACCTAGACATCTGCAGACGCTATTTCCTTGCAAGGAAGTGTCGCATTTACATTCATTTGAATCGTAGACGAGGAATGCATAACACATTGCAATGAATATTACATCTTACCATGAAACATACATATGAGATGCAATATCTCGTTTTAAGAAGCATTTGAACTCTATTGCTTCGATACGTAGACATCTGCAAACGCTAATTCCTTGCAAGGAAGTGTCGCATTTACATTCATTTGAAGCGTGGACTAGGAATACATGACACTTCGCAAATCATATTATATCTTACCATGAAACATAGAAATGAGATGCGATATCGCGTTTTAAGAAGCATCAGAAATCCATTGCTACGATACATAGACATCTGCAAACGCTGTTTCCTTGCAAGGAAGTGTCGCATGTACATGCATTTGAAGCGTAGACGAGGAATACATAACACTTCGCAAATCATATTATACCTTACCATGAAACATAGAAATGAGATGCGATATCGCGTTTTAAGAATCATAAGAACTCTATTGCTACGATACGTAGTCATCTGCAAACGCTATTTGCTTGCAAGGAAGTGTCGCATTTACATTCATTTGAAGTGTAGACGAGGAATACACAACACTTCGTAAATCATATTATATCTTACCATGAAACATAGAAATGAGATGCGATATCGCGTTTTAAGAAGCATTAGAACTCTATTGCTACGATACCTAGACATCTGCAAACGCTAATTCCTTGCAAGGAAGTGTCGCATTTACATTCATTTGAAGTGTAGACGAGGAATACATGACACTTCGCAAATCATATTATATCTTACCATGAAACATAGAAATGAGATGCGATATCGCGTTCTAAGAAGCAGCAGAAATCCATTGCTACGATACGTAGACATCTGCAGACGCTATTTCCTTGCAAGGAAGTGTCGCATTTACATTCATTTGAAATGTAGACGAGGAATACATAAGACTTCGCCAATCATATTATATCTTACCATGAAACATAGGAATGTGATGCGATATCGCGTTCTAAGAAGCATTAGAACACTACTGCTACGATAGGTAGACATTTGCAAACGCTATTTCCTAGCAAGGAAGTGTCGCATTTACATTCATTAGAAGTGTAGACGAGGAATACATGACACTTCGCAAATCATATTATATCTTACCATGAAACATAGAAATGAGATGCGATATCGCGTTTTAAGAAGCATTAGAACACTACTGCTACGATAGGTAGACATTTGCAAACGCTATTTCCTAGCAAGGAAGTGTCGCATTTACATTCATTTGAATTGTAGGCGAGGAATACATGACACTTCGCAAATCATATTATATCTTACCATGAAACATAGAAATGAGATGCGATATCGCGTTTTAAGAAGCATCAGAAATCCATTGCTACGATACGTAGACATCTGCAAACGCTATTTCCTTGCAAGAAAGTGTCGCATTTACATTCAGATGATGTGTAGACGAGGAATACATAACACTTCGCAAATCATATTATATCTTACCATGAAACATAGAAATGAGATGCGATATCACGTTTTAAGAAGCATTGGAAATCTATTGCTACGATACATAGACATCTGCAAACGCTGTTTCCTTGCAAGGAAGTGTCGCATTTACATTCATTTGAAGTGTAGACGAGGAATACATAACATTTCGCAAATCATATTATACCTTACCATGAAACATAGAAATGAGATGCGATATCGCGTTTTAAGAATCATAAGAACTCTATTGCTACGATACGTAGTCATCTGCAAACGCTATTTGCTTGCAAGGAAGTGTCGCATTTACATTCATTTGAAGTGTAGACGAGGAATACACAACACTTCGTAAACCATATTATATCTTACCATGAAACATAGAAATGAGATGCGATATCGCGTTTTAAGAAGCATTAGAACTCTATTGCTACGATACCTAGACATCTGCAAACGCTAATTCCTTGCAAGGATGTGTCGCATTTACATTCATTTGAAGTGTAGACGAGGAATACATGACACTTCGCAAATCATATTATATCTTACCATGAAACATAGAAATGAGATGCGATATCGCGTTCTAAGAAGCAGCAGAAATCCATTGCTACGATACGTAGACATCTGCAGACGCTATTTCCTTGCAAGGAAGTGTCGCATTTACATTCATTTGAAGTGTAGACGAGGAATACACAACACTTCGTAAACCATATTATATCTTACCATGAAACATAGAAATGAGATGCGATATCGCGTTTTAAGAAGCATTAGAACTCTATTGCTACGATACCTAGACATCTGCAAACGCTAATTCCTTGCAAGGAAGTGTCGCATTTACATTCATTTGAAGTGTAGACGAGGAACACATGACACTTCGCAAATCATATTATATCTTACCATGAAACATAGAAATGAGATGCGATATCGCGTTCTAAGAAGCAGCAGAAATCCATTGCTACGATACGTAGACATCTGCAGACGCTATTTCCTTGCAAGGAAGTGTCGCATTTACATTCATTTGAAGTGTAGACGAGGAATACATGACACTTCGCAAATCATATTATATCTTACCATGAAACATAGAAATGAGATGCGATATCGCGTTTTAAGAAGCATTAGAACACTATTGCTACGATAGGTAGACATTTGCAAACGCTATTTCCTTGCAAGGAAGTGTCGCATTTACATTCATTTGAAGTGTAGACGAGGAATACAAAACACTTCGCAAATCATATTATACCTTACCATGAAACATAGAAATGAGATGCGATATCGCGTTTTAAGAATCATAAGAACTCTATTGCTACGATACGTAGTCATCTGCAAACGCTATTTGCTTGCAAGGAAGTGTCGCATTTACATTCATTTGAAGTGTAGACGAGGAATACACAACACTTCGTAAACCATATTATATCTTACCATGAAACATAGAAATGAGATGCGATATCGCGTTTTAAGAAGCATTAGAACTCTATTGCTACGATACCTAGACATCTGCAAACGCTAATTCCTTGCAAGGAAGTGTCGCATTTACATTCATTTGAAGTGTAGACGAGGAACACATGACACTTCGCAAATCATATTATATCTTACCATGAAACATAGAAATGAGATGCGATATCGCGTTCTAAGAAGCAGCAGAAATCCATTGCTACGATACGTAGACATCTGCAGACGCTATTTCCTTGCAAGGAGGTGTCGCATTTGCATTCATTTGAAGTGTAGACGAGGAATACATAAGACTTCGCTAATCATATTATATCTTACCATGACACATAGGAATGAGATGCGATATCGCGTTCTAAGAAGCATTAGAACACTACTGCTACGATAGGTAGACATTTGCAAACGCTATTTCCTAGCAAGGAAGTGTCGCATTTACATTCATTTGAATTGTAGACGAGGAATACATGACACTTCGCAAATCATATTATATCTTACCATGAAACATAGAAATGAGATGCGATATCGCGTTTTAAGAAGCATCAGAAATCCATTGCTACGATACGTAGACATCTGCAAACGCTATTTCCTTGCAAGAAAGTGTCGCATTTACATTCAGATGATGTGTAGACGAGGAATACATAACACTTCGCAAATCATATTATATCTTACCATGAAACATAGAAATGAGATGCGATATCGCGTTTTAAGAAGCAGCAGAAATCCATTGCTACGATACGTAGACATCTGCAAACGCTATTTCCTTGCAAGAAAGTGTCGCATTTACATTCAGATGATGTGTAGACGAGGAATACATAACACTTCGCAAATCATATTATATCTTACCATGAAACATAGAAATGGGATGCGATATCGCGTTTTAAGAAGCATTTGAACTCTATTGCTACGATACGTAGACATCTGCAAACGCTATGTCCTTGCAAGGAAGTGTCGCATTTACATTCATTAGAAGTGTAGACGAGGAATACATGACACTTCGCAAATCATATTATATCTTACCATGAAACATGGAAATGAGATGCGATATCGCGTTTTAAGAAGCATTAGAACACTATTGCTACGATAGGTAGACATTTGCAAACGCTATTTCCTTGCAAGGAAGTGTCGCATTTACATTCATTTGAAGTGTAGACGAGGAATACATAACACTTCGCAAATCATATTATATCTTACCATGGAACATAGAAATGTGATGCGATATCGCGTTTTAAGAAGCATTAGAACTCTATTGCTACGATACCTAGACATCTGCAGACGCTATTTCCTAGCAAGGAAGTGTCGCATTTACATTCATTTGAAGTGTAGACGAGGAATACATAACACATCGCAAATCATATTACATCTTACCATGAAACATAGAAATGAGATGCGATATCGCGTCTTAAGAAGCATTAGAACTTTATTGCTACGATACCTAGACATCTGCAGACGCTATTTCCTCGCAAGGAAGTGTCGCATTTACATTCATTTGAATCGTAGACGAGGAATGCATAACACATCGCAATGAATATTACATCTTACCATGAAACATACATATGAGATGCAATATCTCGTTTTAAGAAGCATTTGAACTCTATTGCTTCGATACGTAGACATCTGCAAACGCTAATTCCTTGCAAGGAAGTGTCGCATTTACATTCATTTGAAGCGTGGACGAGGAATACATGACACTTCGCAAATCATATTATACCTTACCATGAAACATAGAAATGAGATGCGATATCGCGTTTTAAGAAGCATCAGAAATCCATTGCTACGATACGTAGACATCTGCAAACGCTATTTCCTTGCATGGAAGTGTCGCATTTACATTCATTTGAAGTGTAGGCGACGGATATATAACACTTCGCAAATTATATTATACCTTACCATGAAACATAGAAATGAGATGCGATATCGCGTTTTAGGAATCATAAGAACTCTATTGCTACGATGCGTAGACATCTGCAAACGCTATTTCCTTGCAAGGAAGTGTCGCATTTACATTCATTTGAAGTGTAGACGAGGAATACATGACACTTCGCAAATCATATTATATCTTACCATGAAACATAGAAATGAGATGCGATATCGCGTTTTAAGAAGCATTAGAACACTATTGCTACGGTAGGTAGACATTTGCAAACGCTATTTCCTTGCATGGAAGTGTCGCATTTACATTCATTTGACGTGTAGACGAGGAATACATGACACTTCGCAAATCATATTATATCTTACCATGAAACATAGAAATGAGATGCGATATCGCGTTTTAAGAAGCATTTGAACTCTATTGCTACGATACGTAGACATCTGCTAACGCTAATTCCTTGCAATGAAGTGTCGCATTTACATTCATTTGAAGCGTGGACGAGGAATACATGACACTTCGCAAATCATATTATATCTTACCATGAAACATAGAAATGAGATGCGATATCGCGTTTTAAGAATCATAAGAACTCTATTGCTACGATACGTAGTCATCTGCAAACGCTATTTGCATGCAAGGAAGTGTCGCATTTACATTCATTTGAAGTGTAGACGAGGAATACACAACACTTCGTAAATCATATTATATCTTACCATGAAACATAGAAATGAGATGCGATATCGCGTTTTGAGAAGCATTAGAACTCTATTGCTACGATACCTAGACATCTGCAAACGCTAATTCCTTGCAAGGAAGTGTCGCATTTACATTCATTTGAAGTGTAGACGAGGAATACATGACACTTCGCAAATCATATTATATCTTACCATGAAACATAGAAATGAGATGCGATATCGCGTTCTAAGAAGCAGCAGAAATCCATTGCTACGATACGTAGACATCTGCAGACGCTATTTCCTTGCAAGGAAGTGTCGCATTTACATTCATTTGAAGTGTAGACGAGGAATACATAAGACTTCGCTAATCATATTATATCTTACCATGAAACATAGGAATGAGATGCGATATCGCGTTCTAAGAAGCATTAGAACACTACTGCTACGATAGGTAGACATTTGCAAACGCTATTTCCTAGCAAGGAAGTGTCGCATTTACATTCATTAGAAGTGTAGACGAGGAATACATGACACTTCGCAAATCATATTATATCTTACCATGAAACATAGAAATGAGATGCGATATCGCGTTTTAAGAAGCATTAGAACACTATTGCTACGATAGGTAGACATTTGCAAACGCTATTTCCTTGCAAGGAAGTGTCGCATTTACATTCATTTGAAGTGTAGACGAGGAATACATAACACTTCGCAAATCATATTATATCTTACCATGGAACATAGAAATGAGATGCGATATCGGGTTTTAAGAAGCATTAGAACACTATTGCTACGATAGGTAGACATTTGCAAACGCTATTTCCTTGCAAGGAAGTGTCGCATTTACATTCATTTGAAGTGTAGACGAGGAATACATAACACTTCGCAAATCATATTATATCTTACCATGAAACATAGAAATGTGATGCGATATCGCGTTTTAAGAAGCATTAGAACTCTATTGCTACGATACCTAGACATCTGCAGACGCTATTTCCTAGCAAGGAAGTGTCGCATTTACATTCATTTGAAGTGTAGACGAGGAATACATAACACTTCGCAAATCATATTATATCTTACCATGAAACATAGAAATGAGATGCGATATCGCGTTCTAAGAAGCAGCAGAAATCCATTGCTACGATACGTAGACATCTGCAGACGCTATTTCCTTGCAAGGAAGTGTCACATTTACATTCATTTGAAGTGTATACGAGGAATACATGACACTTCGCAAATCATATTATATCTTACCATGAAACATAGGAATGAGATGCGATATCGCGTTCTAAGAAGCATTAGAACACTACTGCTACGATAGGTAGACATTTGCAAACGCTATTTCCTAGCAAGGAAGTGTCGCATTTACATTCATTTGAATTGTAGACGAGGAATACATGACACTTCGCAAATCATATTATATCTTACCATGAAACATAGAAATGAGATGCGATATCGCGTTTTAAGAAGCATTAGAAATCTATTGCTACGATAGGTAACATCTGCAAAAGCTATTTCCATACAAGGAAGTTTCGCATTTACATTCATTTGAAGTGTAGACGAGGAATACATAACACTTCGCAAATCATATTATATCTTACCATGAAACATAGAAATGAGATGCGATATCGCGTTTTAAGAAGCATTAGAAATCTATTGCTACAATACCTAGACATCTGCAGACGCTATTTCCTAGCAAGGAAGTGTCTCATTTACATTCATTTGAAGTGTAGACGAGGAATGCATAACACTTCGCAATGAATATTACATCTTACCATGAAACATAGAAATGAGATGCGATATCGCGCTTTAAGAAGCATTAGAAATCTATTGCTGCGATACGTAGACATCTGCAAACGCTATTTCCTTGCAAGGAGGTGTCGCATTTACATTCATTTGAATCGTAGACGAGGAATGCGTAACACTTCGCAATGAATATTACATCTTACCATGAAACATAGAAATGAGATGCGATATCGCGTTTTAAGAAGCATTAGAACTCTATTGCTTAGATACCTAGACATCTGCAGACGCTATTTCCTTGTAAGGAAGTGCCGCACTTACATTCATTTGAAGTGTTGACGAGGAATACATAACACTTCGCAAATCAAATTATATCTTACCCAGAAACATACAAATGAGATGCGATATAGCGTTTTAAGAAGCATTAGGAATCTATTGCTACTATACCTAGACATCTGCAGACGCTATTTCCTAGCAAGGAAGTGTCTGATTTACATTCATTTGAAGTGTAGACGAGGAATACATGACACTTCGCAAATCATATTATATCTTACCATGAAATATAGAAATGAGATGCGATATCGCGTTTTAGGAAGCATTAGAACTCTATTGCTACAATAGATTGACGTTTGCAAACGCTATTTCCTTGCAAGGAAGTGTCGCATTTACATTCATTTGAAGTGTAGACGAGGAATACATGACACATTCGCAAATCATATTATATCTTACCATGAAACATAGAAATGAGATGCGATATCGCGTTTTAAGAAGCATTAGAACTCTATTGCTACGATAGGTAGACATCTGAAAACGCTATTTCCTTGCAAGGAAGTGTCGCATTTACATTCATTTGAAGTGTAGACGAGGAATACGTAACACTTCGCAAATCATATTATACCTTACCATGAAACATAGACATGAGATGCGATATCGCGTTTTAAGAAGCATTTGAACTCTATTGCTACGATACGTAGACATCTGCAAACGCTATTTCCTTGCAAGGAAGTGTCGCATTTACATTCATATGAAGTGTAGACGAGGAATACATAACACTTCGCAAATCAAATTATATCTTACCCAGAAACATACAAATGAGATGCGATATAGCGTTTTAAGAAGCATTAGAAATCTATTGCTGCGATACGTAGACATCTGCAAACGCTATTTCCTTGCAAGGAAGTGTCGCATTCACATTCATTTGTAGTGTAGACGAGGAATGCATAACACTTCGCAATGAATATTATATCTTATCATGAAACATGGATATGAGATGCAATATCTCGTTTTAAGAAGCATTTGAACTCTATTGCTTCGATACGAAGACATATGCAAACGCTGTTTCCTTGCAAGGAAGTGTCGCATTTACATTCATTTGAAATGTAGACGAGGAATCAATGACACGTCGCAAGTCATATTATATCTTACAATGAAACATAGAAATGAGATGCGATATCGCGTTTTAAGAAGCATTAGAACTCTATTGCTACGATACCTAGACATCTGCAGACGCTAGTTCCTAGCAAGGAATTGTCGCATTTACATAAATTTGAAGTGTAGACGAGGAATACATGACACTTCGCAAATCATATTATATCTTACTATGAAACATAGAAATGAGGTGCGATATCGCGTTTTAAGAATCATAAGAACTCTATTGCTACAATACGTAGACATCTGCAAACACTATTTCCTTGCAAGGAAGTGTCGCATTTACATTCATTTGAAGTGTAGACGAGGAATACATAACACTTCGCAAATCATATTATATCTTACCATGAAACATAGGAATGAGATGCGATATCGCGTTTTAAGAATTATAAGAACTCTATTGCTACGATACGTAGACATCTGCAAACGCTATTTCCTTACAAGGAAGTGTCGCATTTACATTCATTTGAAGTGTAGACAAGGAATACATGACACTTCGCAAATCATATTATATCTTACTATGAAACATAGAAATGAGATGCGATATCGCGTTTTAAGAAACATAAGAACTCTATTGCTACGATACGTAGACATCTGCAAACGCTAACTCCTTGCAAGGAAGTGTCGCATTTACATTCATTTGAAGTGGACGAGGAATACATGACACTTCGCAAATCATTATATACCTTACCATGAAACATAGAAATGAGATGCGATATCGCGTTTTAAGAAGCATCAGAAATCCATTGCTACGATACGTAGACATCTGCAAACGCTATTTCCTTGCATGGAAGTGTCGCATTTACATTCATTTGACGTGTAGACGAGGAATACATGACACTTCGCAAATCATATTATACCTTACCATGAAACATAGAAATGGGATGCGATATCACGTTTTAAGAAGCATTGGAAATCTATTGCTACGATACATAGACTTCTGCAAACGCTGTTTCCTTGCAAGGAAGGGTCGCATTTACATTCATTTGAAGTGTAGACGAGGAATACATAACACTTCGCAAATCATATTATACCTTACCATGAAACATAGAAATGAGATGCGATATCGCGTTTTAAGAATCATAAGAACTCTATTGCTACGATACGTAGTCATCTGCAAACGCTATTTGCTTGCAAGGAAGTGTCGCATTTACATAAATTTGAAGTGTAGACGAGGAATACATGACACTTCGCAAATCATATTATATCTTACTATGAAACATAGAAATGAGGTGCGATATCGCGTTTTAAGAATCATAAGAACTCTATTGCTACAATACGTAGACATCTGCAAACACTATTTCCTTGCAAGGAAGTGTCGCATTTACATTCATTTGAAGTGTAGACGAGGAATACATAACACTTCGCAAATCATATTATATCTTACCATGAAACATAGGAATGAGATGCGATATCGCGTTTTAAGAATTATAAGAACTCTATTGCTACGATACGTAGACATCTGCAAACGCTATTTCCTTACAAGGAAGTGTCGCATTTACATTCATTTGAAGTGTAGACAAGGAATACATGACACTTCGCAAATCATATTATATCTTACTATGAAACATAGAAATGAGATGCGATATCGCGTTTTAAGAAACATAAGAACTCTATTGCTACGATACGTAGACATCTGCAAACGCTAACTCCTTGCAAGGAAGTGTCGCATTTACATTCATTTGAAGTGGACGAGGAATACATGACACTTCGCAAATCATATTATACCTTACCATGAAACATAGAAATGAGATGCGATATCGCGTTTTAAGAAGCATCAGAAATCCATTGCTACGATACGTAGACATCTGCAAACGCTATTTCCTTGCATGGAAGTGTCGCATTTACATTCATTTGACGTGTAGATGAGGAATACATGACACTTCGCAAATCATATTATACCTTACCATGAAACATAGAAATGGGATGCGATATCACGTTTTAAGAAGCATTGGAAATCTATTGCTACGATACATAGACTTCTGCAAACGCTGTTTCCTTGCAAGGAAGGGTCGCATTTACATTCATTTGAAGTGTAGACGAGGAATACATAACACTTCGCAAATCATATTATACCTTACCATGAAACATAGAAATGAGATGCGATATCGCGTTTTAAGAATCATAAGAACTCTATTGCTACGATACGTAGTCATCTGCAAACGCTATTTGCTTGCAAGGAAGTGTCGCATTTACATTCATTTGAAGTGTAGACGAGGAATACATAACACTTCGTAAATCATATTATATCTTACCATGAAACATAGAAATGAGATGCGATATCGCGTTCTAAGAAGCAGCAGAAATCAATTGCTACGATACGTAGACATCTGCAGACGCTATTTCCTTGCAAGGAAGTGTCGCATTTACATTCATTTGAAGTGTAGACGAGGAATACATAAGACTTCGCTAATCATATTATATCTTACCATGAAACATAGGAATAGGATGCGATATCGCATTCTAAGAAGCATTAGAACACTACTGCTACGATAGGTAGACATTTGCAAACGCTATTTCCTAGCAAGGAAGTGTCGCATTTACATTCATTTGAAGTGGACGAGGAATACATGACACTTCGCAAATCATATTATACCTTACCATGAAACATAGAAATGAGATGCGATATCGCGTTTTAAGAAGCATCAGAAATCCATTGCTACGATACGTAGACATCTGCAAACGCTATTTCCTTGCATGGAAGTGTCGCATTTACATTCATTTGACGTGTAGACGAGGAATACATGACACTTCGCAAATCATATTATACCTTACCATGAAACATAGAAATGGGATGCGATATCACGTTTTAAGAAGCATTGGAAATCTATTGCTACGATACATAGACTTCTGCAAACGCTGTTTCCTTGCAAGGAAGGGTCGCATTTACATTCATTTGAAGTGTAGACGAGGAATACATAACACTTCGCAAATCATATTATACCTTACCATGAAACATAGAAATGAGATGCGATATCGCGTTTTAAGAATCATAAGAACTCTATTGCTACGATACGTAGTCATCTGCAAACGCTATTTGCTTGCAAGGAAGTGTCGCATTTACATTCATTTGAAGTGTAGACGAGGAATACATAACACTTCGTAAATCATATTATATCTTACCATGAAACATAGAAATGAGATGCGATATAGCGTTTTTAGAAGCATTAGAACTCTATTGCTACGATACCTAGACATCAGCAAACGCTAATTCCTTGCAAGGAAGTGTCGCATTTACATTCATTTGAAGTGTAGACGAGGAATACATGACACTTCGCAAATCATATTATATCTTACCATGAAACATAGAAATGAGATGCGATATCGCGTTCTAAGAAGCAGCAGAAATCAATTGCTACGATACGTAGACATCTGCAGACGCTATTTCCTTGCAAGGAAGTGTCGCATTTACATTCATTTGAAGTGTAGACGAGGAATACATAAGACTTCGCTAATCATATTATATCTTACCATGAAACATAGGAATAGGATGCGATATCGCATTCTAAGAAGCATTAGAACACTACTGCTACGATAGGTAGACATTTGCAAACGCTATTTCCTAGCAAGGAAGTGTCGCATTTACATTCATTTGAATTGTAGACGAGGAATACATGACACTTCGCAAATCATATTATATCTTACCATGAAACATAGAATTGAGATGCGATATCGCGTTTTAAGAAGCATTAGAAATCTATTGCTACGATAGGTAGACATCTGCAAAAGCTATTTCCATACAAGGAAGTTTCGCATTTACATTCATTTGAAGCGTGGACGAGGAATACATGACACTTCTGTAACGTCAGGCGTACCGCCTGCCACCCTCCGGCGTCCAACTCATCATCCCCAGCATCCGTATCCGGAGCCCCTGCACACGGACCACCCGCCGACTCGCCGTCCTTACAGAAGGAGACAAAGGTACGAGAGGGAAGAAGGATGCAGCATGCCGCGCCCACGCGCGATCTCCACACACGAGGGGGAGGACTTCACCCCGTATTACGAGGGCGAGGAGCTCTCCGACACATACTGGGTCGAATCCCCAGCGATCACGAAGCCCTATACGTACTTCTCGTACATGTGGGATTAGAATAAGGACACTACTCACCTATGTACATACACACCAACACACACCTAGATTTAAGTGAATATATGTATATATTTCATTCATGCACGGCTATGTTCCGTGCACTCGCGCGCACACTCGACGCTCGCGGCTCACGCTTAACGCGGGCCGCGCCCCACTCCGAACGGCCGCCCCACCACGAGGGCCGAGCGGCCGCCCTACTCCGACCGTCCGCCCCACCGCGAGGGCCCAGCGACTCGCGCGCCGCGCGACCCGAGGAGGTCGCGGACGCGAGATCCGAGAGTCAGTTCGTATCTCATCTCCGAACCGAGGAGTTCTAATCCAGCATCCGAACGATGCACTTCCGATCCGAGCAATAGGCTCATTCGCAACGAGCAATTAGCTCTAATGCATTCGTCTCTATCCATACTCCCATAGCGGAGTCCATTCGATACTTTATACTATTTCTAATTCTCATTGTAATCGCTAGTCAGTAACTTAGAATTTAGTCAAGTGTATCTAGTATAGTGAAATCATAGAATATAGTTTATTTTTACCAGATTCAAAGTATCTTTATTCGAGTTCAAATACAATTCCTTAATTCTAATCCACGGGTGCGCTCGCGATTATTCTAATTCTATATCTCATCTACGATAGTCTTGAGGCTCGACGACTAGAGCGAACCAGCGCTTAGTTGCTCCATCCTCACTTCTACCGTGTACAGAATATCTTGCGCCCAGGTCGATCCCGGTAAGCTAGAGCGAACCAACGCTTAGCCGTGCCGTATTCAACCGAAGTTCAAGTATTCTCGATGAGCCTTGCACCTCCGACAAAGCGTACACGACGCGCGGGGAGGAGAGAGTTTATTCGTCGTCTCGCTCGGGAATACGTGGGTGATGCACCAGAATATTCAATTTCCTACGTTCGAGTCCTGGTTCCTGTGAAGGAGGTTTCCTTCGCCGCACGACCCGTACGAGTCGCCAATCGTCAGGGCCAAACGCCGATACCTGCCAGCCGGAGTCAACCCGCCTGGACGCTTATTCCCGTAGACGTACCTCCGTTCCAGCCGTACGCCGCCGCCATCCCGGTTGCGGATCCAAGGCGCTCCAGGTACCTGGAAAGAGAATCAGACAGCGGAATCAAGCCTTCGCAAGTAAGTTTAGTGTTAATTACCGTTTTATCGAGTCCGAAACGCCAACGAACCCGGTCCGGACGCAATTCGCGTTATTTTCGGGAACGGTTACGACTTTGTGCCACCGTTGCGAGCGCAACCGCACCTCGGGACGTGACACTTCGCAAAATCATATTATACCTTACATGAAACATAGAAATGAGATGCGATATCGCGTTTTAAGAAGCATTTGAACTCTATTGCTACGATACGTAGACATCTGCAAACGCTATTTCCTTGCAAGGAAGTGTCGCATTTACATTCATTAGAAGTGTAGACGAGGAATACATGACACTTCGCAAATCATATTATATCTTACCATGAAACATAGAAATGAGATGCGATATCGCGTTTAAGAAGCATTTGAACACTATTGCTACGATAGGTAGACATTTGCAAACGCTATTTCCTTGCAAGGAAGTGTCGCATTTACATTCATTTGAAGTGTAGACGAGGAATACATAACACTTCGCAAATCAAATTATATCTTACCCAGAAACATACAAATGAGATGCGATATAGCGTTTTAAGAAGCATTAGAAATCTATTGCTACTATACCTAGACATCTGCAGACGCTATTTCCTAGCAAGGAAGTGTCTGATTTACATTCATTTGAAGTGTAGACGAGGAATACATGACACTTCGCAAATCATATTATATCTTACCATGAAATATAGAAATGAGATGCGATATCGCGTTTTAGGAAGCATTAGAACTCTATTGCTACAATAGATAGACGTTTGCAAACGCTATTTCCTTGCAAGGAAGTGTCGCATTTACATTCATTTGAAGTGTAGACGAGGAATACATGACACATTCGCAAATCATATTATATCTTACCATGAAACATAGAAATGAGATGCGATATCGCGTTTTAAGAAGCATTAGAACTCTATTGCTACGATAGGTAGACATCTGAAAACGCTATTTCCTTGCAAGGAAGTGTCGCATTTACATTCATTTGAAGTGTAGACGAGGAATACATAACACTTCGCAAATCATATTATACCTTACCATGAAACATAGACATGAGATGCGATATCGCGTTTTAAGAAGTATTTGAACTCTATTGCTACGATACGTAGACATCTGCAAACGCTATTTCCTTGCAAGGAAGTGTCGCATTTACATTCATATGAAGTGTAGACGAGGAATACATAACACTTCGCAAATCAAATTATATCTTACCCAGAAACATACAAATGAGATGCGATATAGCGTTTTAAGAAGCATTAGAAATCTATTGCTGCGATACGTAGACATCTGCAAACGCTATTTCCTTGCAAGGAAGTGTCGCATTCACATTCATTTGTAGTGTAGACGAGGAATGCATAACACTTCGCAATGAATATTATATCTTATCATGAAACATGGATATGAGATGCAATATCTCGTTTTAAGAAGCATTTGAACTCTATTGCTTCGATACGAAGACATATGCAAACGCTGTTTCCTTGCAAGGAAGTGTCGCATTTACATTCATTTGAAATGTAGACGAGGAATCAATGACACGTCGCAAATCATATTATATCTTACAATGAAACATAGAAATGAGATGCGATATCGCGTTTTAAGAAGCATTAGAACTCTATTGCTACGATACCTAGACATCTGCAGACGCTAGTTCCTAGCAAGGAATTGTCGCATTTACATAAATTTGAAGTGTAGACGAGGAATACATGACACTTCGCAAATCATATTATATCTTACTATGAAACATAGAAATGAGGTGCGATATCGCGTTTTAAGAATCATAAGAACTCTATTGCTACAATACGTAGACATCTGCAAACACTATTTCCTTGCAAGGAAGTGTCGCATTTACATTCATTTGAAGTGTAGACGAGGAATACATAACACTTCGCAAATCATATTAAATCTTACCATGAAACATAAGAATGAGATGCGATATCGCGTTTTAAGAATTATAAGAACTCTATTGCTACGATACGTAGACATCTGCAAACGCTATTTCCTTGCATGGAAGTGTCGCATTTACATTCATTTGAAGTGTAGGCGACGGATATATAACACTTCGCAAATCATATTATACCTTACCATGAAACATAGAAATGAGATGCGATATCGCGTTATAGGAATCATAAGAACTCTATTGCTACGATACGTAGACATCTGCAAACGCTAATTCCTTGCAAGGAAGTGTCGCATTTACATTCATTTGATGCGTGGACGAGGAATACATGACACTTCGCAAATCATATTATACCTTACCATGAAACATAGAAATGAGATGCGATATCGCGTTTTAAGAAGCATCAGAAATCCATTGCTACGATACGTAGACATCTGCAAACGCTATTTCCTTGCATGGAAGTGTCGCATTTACATTCATTTGACGTGTAGACGAGGAATACATGACACTTCGCAAATCATATTATACCTTACCATGAAACATAGAAATGAGATGCGATATCACGTTTTAAGAATCATAAGAACTCTATTGCTACGATACGTAGTTATCTGCAAACGCTATTTGCTTGCAAGGAAGTGTCGCATTTACATTCATTTGAAGTGTAGACGAGGAATACACAACCCTTCGTAAATCATAGTATATCTTACCATGAAACACAGAAGTGAGATGCGATATCGCGTTTTAAGATTCATAAGAACTCTATTGCTACGATACGTAGTTATCTGCAAACGCTATTTGCTTGCAAGGAAGTGTCGCATTTACATTCATTTGAAGTGTAGACGAGGAATACACAACACTTCGTAAATCATATTATATCTTACCATGAAACATAGAAATGAGATGCGATATCGCGTTTTAAGAAGCATTTGAACTCTATTGCTACGATACGTAGACATCTGCAAACGCTATTTCCTTGCAAGGAAGTGTCGCATTTACATTCATTAGAAGTGTAGACGAGGAATACATGACACTTCGCAAATCATATTATATCTTACCATGAAACATAGAAATGAGATGCGATATCGCGTTTTAAGAAGCATTAGAACACTATTGCTACGATAGGTAGACATTTGTAAACGCTATTTCCTTGCAAGGAAGTGTCGCATTTACATTCATTTGAAGTGTAGACGAGGAATACATAACACTTCGCAAATCAAATTATATCTTACCCAGAAACATACAAATGAGATGCGATATAGCGTTTTAAGAAGCATTAGAAATCTATTGCTGCGATACGTAGACATCTGCAAACGCTATTTCCTTGCAAGGAAGTGTCGCATTCACATTCATTTGTAGTGTAGACGAGGAATGCATAACACTTCGCAATGAATATTATATCTTATCATGAAACATGGATATGAGATGCAATATCTCGTTTTAAGAAGCATTTGAACTCTATTGCTTCGATACGAAGACATATGCAAACGCTGTTTCCTTGCAAGGAAGTGTCGCATTTACATTCATTTGAAATGTAGACGAGGAATCAATGACACGTCGCAAATCATATTATATCCTACAATGAAACATAGAAATGAGATGCGATATCGCGTTTTAAGAAGCATTAGAAATCTATTGCTGCGATACGTAGACATCTGCAAACACTATTTCCTTGCAAGGAAGTGTCGCATTTACATTCATTTGAAGTGTAGACGAGGAATACATAACACTTCGCAAATCATATTAAATCTTACCATGAAACATAGGAATGAGATGCGATATCGCGTTTTAAGAATTATAAGAACTCTATTGCTACGATACGTAGACATCTGCAAACGCTATTTCCTTGCATGGAAGTGTCGCATTTACATTCATTTGAAGTGTAGGCGACGGATATATAACACTTCGCAAATCATATTATACCTTACCATGAAACATAGAAATGAGATGCGATATCGCGTTATGGGAATCATAAGAACTCTATTGCTACGATACGTAGACATCTGCAAACGCTAATTCCTTGCAAGGAAGTGTCGCATTTACATTCATTTGATGCGTGGACGAGGAATACATGACACTTCGCAAATCATATTATACCTTACCATGAAACATAGAAATGAGATGCGATATCGCGTTTTAAGAAGCATCAGAAATCCATTGCTACGATACGTAGACATCTGCAAACGCTATTTCCTTGCATGGAAGTGTCGCATTTACATTCATTTGACGTGTAGACGAGGAATACATGACACTTCGCAAATCATATTATACCTTACCATGAAACATAGAAATGAGATGCGATATCATGTTTTAAGAATCATAAGAACTCTATTGCTACGATACGTAGTTATCTGCAAACGCTATTTGCTTGCAAGGAAGTGTCGCATTTACATTCATTTGAAGTGTAGACGAGGAATACATGACACTTCGCAAATCATATTATATCTTACCATGAAACATAGAAATGAGATGCGATATCGCGTTTTAAGAAGCATTAGAACACTATTGCTACGATACGTAGTTATCTGCAAACGCTATTTGCTTGCAAGGAAGTGTCGCATTTACATTCATTTGAAGTGTAGACGAGGAATACACAACACTTCGTAAATCATATTATATCTTACCATGAAACATAGAAATGAGATGCGATATCGCGTTTTAAGAAGCAGCGGAAATCCATTGCTACGATACGTAGACATCTGGAGACGCTATTTCCTTGCAAGGAAGTGTCGCATTTACATTCATTTGAAGTGTAGACGAGGAATACATAAGACTTCGCTAATCATATTATATCTTACCATGAAACATAGGAATGAGATGCGATATCGCATTCTAAGAAGCATTAGAACACTACTGCTACGATAGGTAGACATTTGCAAACGCTATTTCCTAGCAAGGAAGTGTCGCATTTACATTCATTTGAAGTGTAGACGAGGAATACATAACACATCGCAAATCATATTACATCTTACCATGAAACATAGAAATGTGGTGCGATATCGCGTTTTAAGAAGCATTAGAACTCTATCGCTACGATACCTAGACATCTGCAGACGCTATTTCCTTGCAAGGAAGTGTCGCATTTACATTCATTTGAATCGTAGACGAGGAATGCATAACACATCGCAATGAATATTACATCTTACCATGAAACATACATATGAGATGCAATATCTCGTTTTAAGAAGCATTTGAACTCTATTGCTTCGATACGTAGACATCTGCAAACGCTAATTCCTTGCAAGGAAGTGTCGCATTTACATTCATTTGAAGCGTGGACGAGGAATACATGACACTTCGCAAATCATATTATACCTTACCATGAAACATAGAAATGAGATGCGATATCGCGTTTTAAGAAGCATCAGAAATCCATTGCTACGATACGTAGACATCTGCAAACGCTATTTCCTTGCATGAAAGTGTCGCATTTACATTCATTTGAAGTGTAGGCGACGGATATATAACACTTCGCAAATCATATTATGCCTTACCATGAAACATAGAAATGAGATGCGATATCGCGCTTTAAGAAGCATTAGAAATCTACTGCTGCGATACGTAGACATCTGCAAACGCTATTTCCTTGCAAGGAGGTGTCGCATTTACATTCATTTGAATCGTAGACGAGGAATGCGTAACACTTCGCAATGAATATTACATCTTACCATGAAACATAGAAATGAGATGCGATATCGCGTTTTAAGAAGCATTAGAACTCTATTGCTACGATACCTAGACATCTGCAGACGCTATTTCCTTGCAAGGAAGTGTCGCACTTACATTCATTTGAAGTGTAGACGAGGAATACATAACACTTCGCAAATCATATTATATCTTACCATGGTACATAGAAATGAGATGCGATATCGCGTTTTAAGAAGCATTAGAAATCTATTGCTACGATACGTAGACATCTGCAAAAGCTATTTCCTTGCAAGGAAGTGTCGCATTTACATTCATTTGACGTGTAGACGAGGAATACATGACACTTCGCAAATCATATTACATCTTACCATGAAACATAGAAATGAGATGCGATATCGCGTTTTAAGAAGCATTGGAACTCTATTGCTACGATACCTAGACATCTGCAGACGCTATTTCCTTGCAAGGAAGTGTCGCACTTACATTCATTTGAAGTGTAGACGAGGAATACATAACACTTCGCAAATCATATTATATCTTACCATGAAACATAGGAATGAGATGCGATATCGCGTTCTAAGAAGCATTAGAACACTACTGCTACGATAGGTAGACATTTGCAAACGCTATTTCCTAGCAAGGAAGTGTCGCATTTACATTCATTTGAATTGTAGACGAGGAATACATGACACTTCGCAAATCATATTATATCTTACCATGAAACATAGAAATGAGATGCGATATCGCGTTTTAAGAAGCATTAGAAATCTATTGCTACGATAGGTAGACATCTGCAAAAGCTATTTCCTTACAAGGAAGTTTCGCATTTACATTCATTTGAAGTGTAGACGAGGAATGCATAACACTTCGCAATGAATATTACATCTTACCATGAAACATAGAAATGAGATGCGATATCGCGCTTTAAGAAGCATTAGAAATCTATTGCTGCGATACGTAGACATCTGCAAACGCTATTTCCTTGCAAGGAGGTGTCGCATTTACATTCATTTGAATCGTAGACGAGGAATGCGTAACACTTCGCAATGAATATTACATCTTACCATGAAACATAGAAATGAGATGCGATATCGCGTTTTAAGAAGCATTAGAACTCTATTGCTACGATACCTAGACATCTGCAGGCGCTATTTCCTTGCAAGGAAGTGTCGCATTTACATTCATTTGAAGTGTTGACGAGGAATACATAACACTTCGCAAATCAAATTATATCTTACCCAGAAACATACAAATGAGATGCGATATAGCGTTTTAAGAAGCATTAGAAATCTATTGCTGCGATACGTAGACATCTGCAAACGCTATTTCCTTGCAAGGAAGTGTCGCATTCGCATTCATTTGAAGTGTAGACGAGGAATGCATAACACTTCGCAATGAATATTATATCTTATCATGAAACATGGATATGAGATGCAATATCTCGTTTTAAGAAGCATTTGAACTCTATTGCTACGATACCTAGACATCTGCAGACGCTATTTCCTTGCAAGGAAGTGTCGCATTTACATTCATTTGAATCGCAGACGAGGAATGCATAACACATCGCAATGAATATTACATCTTACCATGAAACATACATATGAGATGCAATATCTCGTTTTAAGAAGCATTTGAACTCTATTGCTTCGATACGTAGACATATGCAAACGCTATTTCCTTGCAAGGAAGTGTCGCATTTACATTCATTTGAATCGTAGACGAGGAATGCATAACACATCGCAATGAATATTACATCTTACTATGAAACATACATATGAGATGCAATATCTCGTTTTGAGAAGCATTTGAACTCTATTGCTTCGATACGTAGATATATGCAAACGCTATTTCCTTGCAAGGAAGTGTCGCATTTACATTCATTTGAAGTGTAGACGAGGAATACATGACACTTCGCAAATCATATTATATCTTACCATGAAACATAGAAATGAGATGCGATATCGCGTTTTAAGAAGCAGCAGAAATCCATTGCTACGATACGTAGACACCTGCAAACGCTATTTCCTTGCAAGAAAGTGTCGCATTTACATTCATTTGAAGTGTAGACGAGGAATACATGACACTTCGCAAATCATATTATATCTTACCATGAAACATAGAAATGAGATGCGATATCGCGTTTTAAGAAGCATTAGAACACTATTGCTACGATAGGTAGACATTTGCAAACGCTATTTCCATGCAAGGAAGTGTCGCATTTACATTCATTTGAAGTGTAGACGAGGAATACATAACACTTCGCAAATCATATTATATCTTACCATGAAACATAGAAGTGTGATGCTATATCGCGTTTTAAGAAGCATTAGAACTCTATTGCTACGATACCTAGACATCTGCAGACGCTATTTCCTAGCAAGGAAGTGTCGCACTTACATTCATTTGAAGTGTAGACGAGGAATACATAACACTTCGCAAATCATATTATATCTTACCATGAAACATAGAAATGAGATGCGATATCGCGTTCTAAGAAGCAGCAGACATCCATTGCTACGATACGTAGACATCTGCAAACGCTATTTCCTTGCAAGGAAGTGTCGCATTTACATTCATTTGAAGTGTAGACGAGGAATACATGACACTTCGCAAATCATATTATATCTTACCATGAAACATAGAAATGAGATGCGATATCGCGTTTTAAGAAGCATTAGAAATCTATTGCTACAATACCTAGACATCTGCAGACGCTATTTCCTAGCAAGGAAGTGTCTCATTTACATTCATTTGAAGTGTAGACGAGGAATGCATAACACTTCGCAATGAATATTACATCTTACCGTGAAACATAGAAATGAGATGCGATATCGCGCTTTAAGAAGCATTAGAAATCTATTGCTGCGATACGTAGACATCTGCAAACGCTATTTCCTTGCAAGGAGGTGTCGCATTTACATTCATTTGAATCGAAGACGAGGAATGCGTAACACTTCGCAATGAATATTACATCTTACCATGAAACATAGAAATGAGATGCGATATCGCGTTTTAAGAAGCATTAGAACTCTATTGCTACGACACCTAGACATCTGCAGACGCTATTTCCTTGCAAGGAAGTGTCGCATTTACATTCATTTGAAGTGTTGACGAGGAATACATAACACTTCGCAAATCAAATTATATCTTACCCAGAAACATACAAATGAGATGCGATATAGCGTTTTAAGAAGCATTAGAAATCTATTGCTGCGATACGTAGACATCTGCAAACGCTATTTCCTTGCAAGAAAGTGTCGCATTCACATTCATTTGAAGTGTAGACGAGGAATGCATAACACTTCGCAATGAATATTATATCTTATCATGAAACATGGATATGAGATGCAATATCTCGTTTTAAGAAGCATTTGAAATCTATTGCTACGATACCTAGACATCTGCAGACGCTATTTCCTTGCAAGGAAGTGTCGCATTTACATTCATTTGAATCGTAGACGAGGAATGCGTAACACATCGCAATGAATATTACATCTTACCATGAAACATACATATGAGATGCAATATCTCGTTTTAAGAAGCATTTGAACTCTATTGCTTCGATACGTGGACATATGCAAACGCTATTTCCTTGCAAGGAAGTGTCGCATTTACATTCATTTGAATCGTAGACGAGGAATGCATAACACATCGCAATGAATATTACATCCTACCATGAAACATACATATGAGATGCAATATCTCGTTTTAAGAAGCATTTGAACTCTATTGCTTCGATACGTAGACATCTGCAAACGCTAATTCCTTGCAAGGAAGTGTCGCATTTACATTCATTTGAAGCGTGGACGAGGAATACATGACACTTCGCAAATCATATTATACCTTACCATGAAACATAGAAATGGGATGCGATATCGCGTTTTAAGAAGCATCAGAAATCCATTGCTACGATATGTAGACATCTGCAAACGCTATTTCCTTGCATGGAAGTGTCGCATTTACATTCATTTGAAGTGTAGGCGACGGATATATAACACTTCGCAAATCATATTATACCTTACCATGAAACATAGAAATGAGATGCGATATCGCGTTTTAGGAATCATAAGAACTCTATTGCTACGATGCGTAGACATCTGCAAACGCTATTTCCTTGCAAGGAAGTGTCGCATTTACATTCATTTGAAGTGTAGACGAGGAATACATGACACTTCGCAAATCATATTATATCTTACCATGAAACATAGAAATGAGATGCGATATCGCGTTTTAAGAAGCATTAGAACACTATTGCTACGATAGGTAGACATTTGCAAACGCTATTTCCTTGCAAGGAAGTGTCGCATTTACATTCACTTGAAGTGTAGACGAGGAATACATAACACTTCGCAAATCAAATTATATCTTACCATGAAACATAGAAATGTGATGCGATATCGCGTTTTAAGAAGCATTAGAACTCTATTGCTACGATACCTAGACATCTGCAGACGCTATTTCCTAGCAAGGAAGTGTTGCATTTACATTCATTTGAAGTGTAGACGAGGAATACATGACACTTCGCAAATCATATTATACCTTACCATGAAACATAGAAATGGGATGCGATATCGCGTTTTAAGAAGCATCAGAAATCCATTGCTACGATATGTAGACATCTGCAAACGCTATTTCCTTGCATGGAAGTGTCGCATTTACATTCATTTGAAGTGTAGGCGACGGATATATAACACTTCGCAAATCATATTATACCTTACCATGAAACATAGAAATGAGATGCGATATCGCGTTTTAGGAATCATAAGAACTCTATTGCTACGATGCGTAGACATCTGCAAACGCTATTTCCTTGCAAGGAAGTGTCGCATTTACATTCATTTGAAGTGTAGACGAGGAATACATGACACTTCGCAAATCATATTATATCTTACCATGAAACATAGAAATGAGATGCGATATCGCGTTTTAAGAAGCATTAGAACACTATTGCTACGATACGTAGTTATCTGCAAACGCTATTTGCTTGCAAGGAAGTGTCGCATTTACATTCATTTGAAGTGTAGACGAGGAATACACAACACTTCGTAAATCATATTATATCTTACCATGAAACATAGAAATGAGATGCGATATCGCGTTTTAAGAAGCAGCGGAAATCCATTGCTACGATACGTAGACATCTGGAGACGCTATTTCCTTGCAAGGAAGTGTCGCATTTACATTCATTTGAAGTGTAGACGAGGAATACATAAGACTTCGCTAATCATATTATATCTTACCATGAAACATAGGAATGAGATGCGATATCGCATTCTAAGAAGCATTAGAACACTACTGCTACGATAGGTAGACATTTGCAAACGCTATTTCCTAGCAAGGAAGTGTCGCATTTACATTCATTTGAAGTGTAGACGAGGAATACATAACACATCGCAAATCATATTACATCTTACCATGAAACATAGAAATGTGGTGCGATATCGCGTTTTAAGAAGCATTAGAACTCTATCGCTACGATACCTAGACATCTGCAGACGCTATTTCCTTGCAAGGAAGTGTCGCATTTACATTCATTTGAATCGTAGACGAGGAATGCATAACACATCGCAATGAATATTACATCTTACCATGAAACATACATATGAGATGCAATATCTCGTTTTAAGAAGCATTTGAACTCTATTGCTTCGATACGTAGACATCTGCAAACGCTAATTCCTTGCAAGGAAGTGTCGCATTTACATTCATTTGAAGCGTGGACGAGGAATACATGACACTTCGCAAATCATATTATACCTTACCATGAAACATAGAAATGAGATGCGATATCGCGTTTTAAGAAGCATCAGAAATCCATTGCTACGATACGTAGACATCTGCAAACGCTATTTCCTTGCATGAAAGTGTCGCATTTACATTCATTTGAAGTGTAGGCGACGGATATATAACACTTCGCAAATCATATTATGCCTTACCATGAAACATAGAAATGAGATGCGATATCGCGCTTTAAGAAGCATTAGAAATCTACTGCTGCGATACGTAGACATCTGCAAACGCTATTTCCTTGCAAGGAGGTGTCGCATTTACATTCATTTGAATCGTAGACGAGGAATGCGTAACACTTCGCAATGAATATTACATCTTACCATGAAACATAGAAATGAGATGCGATATCGCGTTTTAAGAAGCATTAGAACTCTATTGCTACGATACCTAGACATCTGCAGACGCTATTTCCTTGCAAGGAAGTGTCGCACTTACATTCATTTGAAGTGTAGACGAGGAATACATAACACTTCGCAAATCATATTATATCTTACCATGGTACATAGAAATGAGATGCGATATCGCGTTTTAAGAAGCATTAGAAATCTATTGCTACGATACGTAGACATCTGCAAAAGCTATTTCCTTGCAAGGAAGTGTCGCATTTACATTCATTTGACGTGTAGACGAGGAATACATGACACTTCGCAAATCATATTACATCTTACCATGAAACATAGAAATGAGATGCGATATCGCGTTTTAAGAAGCATTGGAACTCTATTGCTACGATACCTAGACATCTGCAGACGCTATTTCCTTGCAAGGAAGTGTCGCACTTACATTCATTTGAAGTGTAGACGAGGAATACATAACACTTCGCAAATCATATTATATCTTACCATGAAACATAGGAATGAGATGCGATATCGCGTTCTAAGAAGCATTAGAACACTACTGCTACGATAGGTAGACATTTGCAAACGCTATTTCCTAGCAAGGAAGTGTCGCATTTACATTCATTTGAATTGTAGACGAGGAATACATGACACTTCGCAAATCATATTATATCTTACCATGAAACATAGAAATGAGATGCGATATCGCGTTTTAAGAAGCATTAGAAATCTATTGCTACGATAGGTAGACATCTGCAAAAGCTATTTCCTTACAAGGAAGTTTCGCATTTACATTCATTTGAAGTGTAGACGAGGAATGCATAACACTTCGCAATGAATATTACATCTTACCATGAAACATAGAAATGAGATGCGATATCGCGCTTTAAGAAGCATTAGAAATCTATTGCTGCGATACGTAGACATCTGCAAACGCTATTTCCATGCAAGGAGGTGTCGCATTTACATTCATTTGAATCGTAGACGAGGAATGCGTAACACTTCGCAATGAATATTACATCTTACCATGAAACATAGAAATGAGATGCGATATCGCGTTTTAAGAAGCATTAGAACTCTATTGCTACGATACCTAGACATCTGCAGGCGCTATTTCCTTGCAAGGAAGTGTCGCATTTACATTCATTTGAAGTGTTGACGAGGAATACATAACACTTCGCAAATCAAATTATATCTTACCCAGAAACATACAAATGAGATGCGATATAGCGTTTTAAGAAGCATTAGAAATCTATTGCTGCGATACGTAGACATCTGCAAACGCTATTTCCTTGCAAGGAAGTGTCGCATTCGCATTCATTTGAAGTGTAGACGAGGAATGCATAACACTTCGCAATGAATATTATATCTTATCATGAAACATGGATATGAGATGCAATATCTCGTTTTAAGAAGCATTTGAACTCTATTGCTACGATACCTAGACATCTGCAGACGCTATTTCCTTGCAAGGAAGTGTCGCATTTGCATTCATTTGAATCGCAGACGAGGAATGCATAACACATCGCAATGAATATTACATCTTACCATGAAACATACATATGAGATGCAATATCTCGTTTTAAGAAGCATTTGAACTCTATTGCTTCGATACGTAGACATATGCAAACGCTATTTCCTTGCAAGGAAGTGTCGCATTTACATTCATTTGAATCGTAGACGAGGAATGCATAACACATCGCAATGAATATTACATCTTACTATGAAACATACATATGAGATGCAATATCTCGTTTTGAGAAGCATTTGAACTCTATTGCTTCGATACGTAGATATATGCAAACGCTATTTCCTTGCAAGGAAGTGTCGCATTTACATTCATTTGAAGTGTAGACGAGGAATACATGACACTTCGCAAATCATATTATATCTTACCATGAAACATAGAAATGAGATGCGATATCGCGTTTTAAGAAGCAGCAGAAATCCATTGCTACGATACGTAGACACCTGCAAACGCTATTTCCTTGCAAGAAAGTGTCGCATTTACATTCATTTGAAGTGTAGACGAGGAATACATGACACTTCGCAAATCATATTATATCTTACCATGAAACATAGAAATGAGATGCGATATCGCGTTTTAAGAAGCATTAGAACACTATTGCTACGATAGGTAGACATTTGCAAACGCTATTTCCATGCAAGGAAGTGTCGCATTTACATTCATTTGAAGTGTAGACGAGGAATACATAACACTTCGCAAATCATATTATATCTTACCATGAAACATAGAAGTGTGATGCTATATCGCGTTTTAAGAAGCATTAGAACTCTATTGCTACGATACCTAGACATCTGCAAACGCTATTTCCTAGCGAGGAAGTGTCGCATTCACATTCATTTGAAGTGTAGACGAGGAATACATATGTCACGTCCGGGACCGGGAGAATTTCCGAAGTTGCCCGCGACGGCACGTAGCAGAAATCGCGGAGCCGAGCACTATATTGTGATGGGCACCGTGGTTCCTTTTATGGGACGTTACCGGTAAAAATACCCGAGGACGCGATATAATGAGATTCCACGGACCTTTAGCTGTCTTCACACCTTGATAATTCAATAATTACGTTCCAGGTACAGCTGCTGTCGAGGATCGCCGTCTGGTATAGCTGCGGCGTAGGGTCGGCGTTGCGGAAACGTCAGAGGAACGAGTACCCAACGGCGTTGACCGGAACTGTGAAGTGGAGCCGCAGAGCTCGCCGAATCCGGGGAAGACTGGATTTGAACCGAGGTGGCAGCAACGATGACGGAGTGGCAGGCTGAATACGCTGGATCGGCGTAGTCGCGCACTAAACGACGTAGAAAGTTCTTTCTACCAGCATGACGCGTTTTCTTATTAGCGGAGTGACACATCCACGATGAACTTCTCCTAACTGGATTCAAATTGGATAAGCGGCGGTCCGCTCTATCCGCATCGGTCCAGCAGAACGAAGAACGATCGGTTACTTCGAGTAGTCCGTACCTGTAGTCCACACAGTTAAGCGGCGGTCCGCTCTAACTATGTAGAGTTCCAAGTAACGATACTAAATCAAAGTATGGAAGTGATTGTGTATACGCGAGAACCGAAGGTGATCGCGTGGAAATAGAAATGAAATAGAAATTTAAATGTAAAATAACAATAAAGATATATTCTGTATAAAAAACCTATGCTATATACTTTACTTCCCAAAACTAAACTTAGTAGAAATAGAACTTAACTAGAAATCGAAATGGAACTTGAAATAGAATTAGAAGACACCTCGAAGAGGTGATGGAAAGGCACTAAGCCATAAGTTAAACTAGAAGTATCGGGTACTCGGGTCGAGTCCCAGAGAGAGGTCTGAGTCGATTCGAAGTAGGAACTAGAATGTGCTCTTGCTCGCCTGCTCGAGACCTTCTCGGGTCGCGTGGCGCGCGAGTCGTTGGGCTCTCGCGGTGGGGCGGACGGTCGGAGTAGGGCGGCCACGCGGTGGGGTGGCCGGTCGGAGTGGGAGCGGCTCGCGTTACGCGTGAGCCGCGAGCGTCAAATGCGCGCGGGCGCGCGTCGCAACTTATGAACTAGAAAATACATATTGAACTTAGAATTATATGCGTGTGTGTTGTTCGTGTTACAATGTGTGTGTCGTGTACTTAGAAATAGGATTTTAGTATTTATACGTATATACATTAGAATAGTAAACGTAAGGGTAAGTAAGGGCGGGTGACTCGATGCGTTGCTGTGCTGGTGCCTCGTGGATATCGGGATACGCGCGATAGCGCGTTTGGCCGGTCCATCTCCGGGGCGGATACTGCGGGTCGGCTGCCTTAGCTCGGCGAAGGGGTGATTTGCCCGTGCGCTCGAATGTAGATGTTCGCAGGTAAGAAGGCTCTGCGTGCTGTGGGAGGCGTTGGGGGGTGGAAGGCGGTACGCCGGACGTTACACCTCCCCCCTTCGAAAAGGAGTCTTGGCGGTGCCAAGATCTCCTGACTGGTTGGTGCCCGTAGGGGCGTGCCTCGGTGGTTGCTGCGCTGCCGGTTGTCTGCCGTGGTTCCGCTGAGTTTCTGCTTTTCCTGCAATAGCGAATTCGCTTCGCCTCTGGGGAGTGGCCCGTGTCGATGATAGCCGCACCTTTGCTGCTAATTGGTTTGGTACTGGCACTGCAATTGTCTCTATCACTAGCACTGATTTCATTCGCTCCTGTTACGTTCACCCTTGTCTCACTGTCAGTCTTTGTCTGTTTTATTACACTCTTACGTTTACAAGGTTTTAGTTTGTTTGAATGTACGATTTTAATTTTTCCCTTAATAGATAGTTTTACATTATTATTATTGAGAATTTCGAAGATTCTAAATGGGCCGACATACTGGGATTGGAATTTGTGTTTACAAGGTTCCCTTAATAGAAATACCCATTGTCCAACCTCGAATCTCTGTACATTTTGTTTCCTGTCGTAATAGTACTTAGCTCGCTGTTTCGCTCGGTCTAAATTTTCTTTCGCTAATTTTTGTGAATTCGTGATTTTCTGGTTTAGGTCTCGTAGGTAGTCGGAATAGGTTTCGTTCTCCGAAATGTCTTGAAACGGCGTTTCTGATGGCGTTCTGGCTATACGCCCGAAAACTAACTCGTGTGGGGTATATAGTGTACCCTCGTGAACGCTCGTATTGTACGAAAACATGGCGTAGGGTAGCCATTTTGCCCAATCGCCACTGGTGTCGATGAAGTGCTTAAGGTATTCCGCAAGCACGTGATGCGATCTTTCGACTGAGCCGTTCGTTTGAGGATGGAATGCTGTTGACTTGTATTGTTTTATGCGGAATTTGATTGCGATAGCTTTTATTAAAGAATTAATGAAATTAGAACCCTGATCGGTCAAGATACCTTTCGGGCATCCGAATTTGCAAATGAAGTTGGTAATCAAGGCATCTGCAATATCGACCGCAGATGTCTGTTTTAGTGGGATCGCGACGGAAAATTTAGTTAGTAGATCTTGGATGGTAAGGATGTTCGTGAAACCTTCGGGAGTTGTAGGAAGTGGGCCCATGACGTCCATCGATATTTTATCGAATGCACATCCTGGGGTATCTGTTAGAGTTAGCGGTTGCCTTGTTTTCATCCGAACTAGTTTCTCCGTTTGACAGCTTCTACATTTGCTTATGTAATCTTGAATTTGGGCCTTCATGTTCGGCCAATAGAATCTTTCTCTTATCCGCGAATAGGTTTTGTTGACACCTTTGTGTCCTCCTATAGGTGAGTCGTGATTTTCTCTTATGATTTGTTCCCTGTTTTGTTCAGCTGGAATGTGAATAATACCCTGACAGACGGTAATTTGCAGAGGGGTTTCATAAAACAGATCTTGCAATAATTTCTGAAGTCGCGACCACGGAATTGAATCAAGTGACGTTTGTGCTATACTTATTGTTGTAATTTGTAATTCTGAAATTACGTCGAAAAGTGAACGTAGAGATTCTATTACTAATTGAAAGTCAATTGCACGTTTCTCATGTTCGACTACCGGTAGTTGCATCTGATAGAAGGTATCCAATTTTACTACTTTGGCTTTGGTTAGATTTATGTCTGATTTGTGCGAAAAGAATTTACCTGCCTTGTTTGTCTGGCTTGCGCCTGCGTCGTACGGCTGTCCTGATTTTGTAATAAAAAGAACGGTGTTGTCGCGTCTAGTTGCGATTGTGTCTCGCGTAAATTTGAACAAAGGCTCGTATCGAACGTACTCCGTCGGTAACCTATCCGGTGTGGTACGATTTGAATCGGGTGAAGGCGGAGGAGGAGGAGGGGGAGGAGGAGGAGGCATTGCGGTTTTTCCTGATTTACGAGGCTTAGGATAAGGGTCGAATATGTCCTCGTCGGATGAGGACGGTTGGATCAGAGGACAGACTTTCACTGGGTTACGTGACAATGCGTCTGCATTTAGATTTGTTTTGCCTGTTTTATATATGATCTCGTAATCATATTCCGCAAGTTTCAATCTCCACCTCACGAGTCGGCTGGAAGGATCCTTAACAGAATTCATCCACACCAGTGGACGATGGTCTGTTACGAGTTTCAACTGATTGCCATAAATATACGGCCTGAACTGATGGACGGCATAGATGATCGCGAGACATTCTTTTTCTATCGTTGAGTAATTCTTTTCCGCTGAATTGAGAAGTCTCGACGTGTACGCTATCGGGAGATCGCTACCTATTTGACCCTGACTTAACACTGCGCCTATAGCATCCGCCGATGCGTCTGTCGTAATGACGAATGGAAGCTTGAAGTTAGGGTATTGTAAAATCGGCGCCTCGCAGAGCGCATCTCGCAATTTCACGAAAGCGTTTTGTTGTTCGTTTCTCCAAATGAACAAAGTGTCTTTTTTCAATAAATTTGTTAAAGGTTTTGCCGTATTTGAGAAATTTGGAATGAATCGTCTGTAATATCCTGCCAGACCGAGAAATTGTTTCACTTGCTTTTGATTAGTGGGACGCGGGAAATTCCGAACTGCGCTTACTTTTGCTGGATCGGGTTTCACGCCGCTTTCGCTTATGACGTGGCCCAAGTAATTGACTTCGCGGCGAAGAAACTCGCACTTGTCAGGCTGCAGGGATAAATTAGCTTCTCTGAGTTTGTTTACGAGTTTTAAGTATTTCGTGGCGTGCTCTTGAAGTGAGCTAGCGTATATCACGATGTCATCCAAATATACAAACAGCTCGTTTCCCTGCAGGCCTGTGAGCGCGCTATCCATTAGGCGCTGGAACTTTGCGGGTGCGTTCTTCAATCCAAATGGCATTCGAGTAAACTCGAAATGCCCATTGGGTGTTGAAAAGGCGGTTTTGTGTGCATCAGCGGGTTCCATTGGTATCTGATGAAACCCGCTGGCCAGATCGAATGTGCTGAAGTACTTAGCACTTCCGAGTTGATCTAGGATTTCGGTAATGCACGGTAACGGGTACGCGTCCGCGATCGATTTTTCGTTTAGCTTACGATAGTCTATAACGACTCTCCATCTTTTCTTTTCCTGAGAGTCCGCCTTTTTCGGGACGACCCAAAGGGGAGAGTTATACGGAGATTTGGAATTTTTAATTATGGCATTATGTAATAAAGTCTCTACTTGCTTCCGGATCTCCTCCTTGTGCGCGGGTGGGAACCGGTACTGTTTAACATTAATTGGTTTTTCGTCGACCGTTGGGATTTTGTGTGTCGTTGCCGTAGTGTGCCCCAACTTGTCACCCTCGATATAGAACAGATCCTGGCTCTTGTTGATAAGATCTATTACATGATTCTTTTCCTCTACGTTTAGATGTTCGAGCCGTAGAAGATCTATTATATTTTCGAGGCGAGACTTCGCTGGTTGAGATCGCGTGGCTTTTACGACTGACTTTGTTATTTGCGCATACGTTGGTTTTTCTTGCGCGGAAGGAGGGGATCCGTGTCCGAGACACGGCATTCGATGAGACGCGAAGAATTTATGGTCACCCTTCTGGGTTTTGCCGTATCGTTCGGCGGAATTTGAATTTTGACTTGAGCTTGAGTTTGAACTTGAATTGGAAATAGAATTTGACTTTGAACTAGAATTAGAATTTGACGTTGAATTTGACTTTGAGTTAGAATTGGAATTTGAGTTTGAAATTGAATGGGAATTAGAATTTGGAATTTGCGAGAACGTTGGAAATAGCGCGAGGCTGTTTTCTATCGGATTTTCCGATGTTTCCAACGGTTCTAACTCAATCGGGGATAGAGCGAAGTTAACCGTTTTGTCGGTGGAATTAATTATTCTCGCTATCGCTCTATCTCCGGTGACTCTAACTAACGCGTCTCCAAAATAGACGCCTGGGGCTATATTGATTCGAGGAATTATTTCCTCGTTCATGAGTGGGTTAACCACTCGAACGCTGATTCCGGTATTCATACGAGGTGGAATTGAAAATTTGTCTCTACCTTTGAAAAATTTTTCCGCGATTTTCCGCGGTTCTTCCCGTGATTTCGCAGCGCGTTTTGGTTTTTGGGCGGCTTTCGACGGCTTTTTGGCTAAAGGCTCGACCGTTTCGTGGCTTTCCGAAATTACTTGTCCTGAATTAGGATTCGGTTTAATCTCCGTAGAAACGATATCGCGACAAAATGGGATGGTTGTCCCGTGCCATCTAACTTGCTTTTTTATAAAGGAAATTTCAGCGTCCGCGCAAAAACCTGAGCCCAGAATTCCATCAGGACCCAGCGGAAAATTGTCGCTAACGACATTGAATGGAACTAAACGTCCGAATAGAATGATATTGACCGTTCCTATGGTTTTAGCTTGTCCGTTCGTTACGCCCGTAATAACTAGGGTCTCGGACGAATCTACGCGTGCCGAAGGGGATAAGGCTGATTGCTTAATGATGTTGATCTCAGCGCCTGTATCTATCATGAATTCAGTATTCGTTAGTAAGGTGGCTGAGGTTAACATGACGTTGGGTGTATTCGTTTTGCCCGTGAGTTTTACTGAGGCGCTGGATCGTCTTGTACGATCGTTTGTTCGTCTGTCGCGAGAGTCCTCACGTTTCGGGTGGCCTCGCGACCTGTCTCGCGGCGCGGCGGGAGGCCATACCCGTTTCCCGACTGCCTATTACTGTTATTGAACAGCCTCTTACGACATTCTTCTATTAAATGTCCCTGATTTTTGCAATATCTGCAATATTTGTCCTGTATTACGACCGGACGCGGATTTTCGTACGGTTGCCTACGCGCAGGGGCTTCGCGTGGGGAAGCAGGAGCGACGGTGTTCGGTATTTGTCGCGGCGGAAATCTTGAACGACAGTCCCTAGCATAGTGTCCGGTATTATTACAGATCGAACAAGTTATATCGCTGCGATTGTTTCTAACTTCGGCGCGGGGACGAGCGTTCGGTAATCGCTGACAATCACGTTCGTAGCGTTTGTAAAGTTCGCGGGCACGCGCGAATGCTTCTTGAGGCGAATGTATCTGGGACATTGGCATTTGATTCCGAATATCGGGGATTAGCCCGTCGAAAAAGCAATGTAGCGTTAGCTCGTCCACGTCGGAAGGGTTTCGCGAGGCATAAGGGGACGTTCGTTCGCAATCAATTATAGCCGATCGTAAGTCCTTTACCCTGCTTATAAAATCAAGAATATGTTCGTCGTATTTCATGAATATATTCGTCAGCTCCCCTCTGTAATGATCAGCGGATCGTATCGAGCCGAATGAATGGCGGAGCGTGTCGGTTAATTCAAGGACGGTATTACACGGCTCGTCCTCCAAAGCTAAATACGCTCGTCCTTTTAATTTACTCCTTACTAATCGCGTAAACGTTCTCTCGCACCCATTAGGTATTAATTCGTACGCGCGTTTGCAAGCACGCGTGAACTGTAACACCGGGATATTGTGTCCGTCGAACTGTGGAACGGCCTCTAGAGCTTGTTTAAGAGAGAGTTCGTCGTGTTGATTTACGCTATCCGTGAGCGTTATTTGTGGCGGTGTCGAATTTACGCCGGGGAATTCGAGGGGTGCCGTATCGGTTCGCGAGATATTCTGAGAACGACGCAAGGCGTCCAGCTCGCGGCGCATTTGTTCTAGCTGTTGCATCAAAGCTAACGTATTATCGGCGGATCGGTTACCTTCCATCGTATCGGAGGTTCGCGGGAGTGGCTCGGCGAGTGCGTCTTGGAAATCGATAGGTCTGGCTACGGGGTGCTCCTTATCGGTTTCGTTATTCGCGGCTGTACCTCGAGGCGGTTGGAATCGGGTCTTTACGGGTGTACGCGTCGCCATAATTGGTCACGTTCTCGATCAAGCAGAAGTTCTAGCGAAAACGAGAAGCAATCCCACCGCTGTCACCAGAATTCGTGTCACGTCCGGGACCGGTAGAATTTCCGAAGTTGCCCGCGACGGCACGTGGCAGAAATCGCGGAGCCGAGCACTATATTGTGATGGGCACCGTGGTTCCTTTTATGGGACGTTACCGGTAAAAATACCCGAGGACGCGATATAATGAGATTCCACGGACCTTTAGCTGTCTTCACACCTTGATAATTCAATAATTACGTTCCAGGTACAGCTGCTGTCGAGGATCGCCGTCTGGTATAGCTGCGGCGTAGGGTCGGCGTTGCGGAAACGTCAGAGGAACGAGTACCCAACGGCGTTGACCGGAACTGTGAAGTGGAGCCGCAGAGCTCGCCGAATCCGGGGAAGACTGGATTTGAACCGAGGTGGCAGCAACGACGACGGAGTGGCAGGCTGAATACGCTGGATCGGCGTAGTCGCGCACTAAACGACGTAGAAAGTTCTTTCTACCAGCACGACGCGTTTTCTTATTAGCGGAGCGACACATCCACGATGAACTTCTCCTAACTGGATTCAAATTGGATAAGCGGCGGTCCGCTCTATCCGCATCGGTCCAGCAGAACGAAGAACGATCGGTTACTTCGAGTAGTCCGTACCTGTAGTCCACACAGTTAAGCGGCGGTCCGCTCTAACTATGTAGAGTTCCAAGTAACGATACTAAATCGAAGTATGGAAGTGATTGTGTATACGCGAGAACCGAAGGTGATCGCGAGGAAATAGAAATAAAATAGAAATTTAAATGTAAAATAACAATAAAGATATATTCTGTATAAAAAACCTATGTTATACACTTTACTTCCCTAAACTAAACTTAGTAGAAATAGAACTTAACTAGAAATCGAAATGGAACTTGAAATAGAATTAGAAGACACCTCGAAGAGGTGATGGAAAGGCACTAAGCCATAAGTTAAACTAGAAGTATCGGGTACTCGGGTCGAGTCCCAGAGAGAGGTCTGAGTCGAGTCGAAGTCGGAACTAGAATGTGTTCTTGCTCGCGTGCTCGAGACCTCCTCGGGTCGCGTGGCGAACGAGTCGCTGGGCCCTCTCGGTGGGGCGGACGGTCGGAGTAGGGCGGCCACGCGGTGGGGCGGCCGGTCGGAGTGGGAGCGGTTCGCGTTACGCGTGAGCCGCGAGCGTCAATTGCGCGCGGGCGCGCATCGCAACTTATGAACTAGAAAATACATATTGAACTTAGAATTATATGTGTGTGTGTTGTTCTTGTTACAATGTGTGTGTCGTGTACTTAGAAATAGGATTTTAGTATTTATACGTATATACATTAGAATAGTAAACGTAAGGGTAAGTAAGGGCGGATGTATCGATGCGTTGCTGTGCTGGTGCCTCGTGGATCTCAGGATACGCGCGATAGCGCGTTTGGCCGGTCCATCTCCGGGGCGGATACTGCGGGTCGGCTGCCTTAGCTCGGCGAAGGGGTGATTTGCCCGTGCGCTCGAATGTAGATGTTCGCAGGTAAGAAGGCTCTGCGTGCTGTGGGAGGCGTTGGGGCGTGGAAGGCGGTACGCCGGACGTTACACATAACACTCCGCAAATCATATTATATTTTACCATGAAACATAGAAATGTGATGCGATATCGCGTTTTAAGAATCATAAGAAATCTATTGCAACGATACGTAGACATCTGCAAACGCTATTTCCTTGCAAAGAAGTGTCGCATTTACATTCATTTGAAGTGTAGACGAGGAATACATAACACTTCGCAAATCATATTACACCTTAAAATGAAACATAGAAATGAGATGCGATATCGCGTTTTAAGAATCATAAGAACTCTATTGCTACGATACGTAGACATCTGCAAACGCTACTTCCTTGCAAGGAAGTGTCGCATTTACATTCATTTGAAGTGTAGACGAGGAATACAAAACACTTCGCAAATCATATTATATCTTACCATGAAACATAGAAATGAGATGCGATATCGCGTTTTAAGAAGCAATAGAACTCTATTGCTACGATACGTAGACATCTGCAAACGCTATTTGCTTGCAAGGAAGTGTCGCATTTACATTCATTTGAAGTGTAGACGAGGAATACATAACACTTCGCAAATCATATTATATCTTACCATGAAATATAGAAATGAGATGCGATATCGCGTTTTAAGAAGGATTAGAACTCTATAGCTACGATAGGTAGACGTTTGCAAACGCTATTTCCTAGCAAGGAAGTGTCGCATTTACATTCATTTGAAGTGTAGACGAGGAATACATAACACTTCGCAAATCATATTATACCTTACCATGAAACATAGAAATGAGATGCGATATCGCGTTTTAAGAATCATAAGAACTCTATTGCTACGATACGTAGACACCTGCAAACGCTATTTCCTTGCAAGGAAGTGTCGGATTTACGTTCATTTGAGTCGTAGACGAGGAATGCATAACACTTCGCAATGAATATTATAACTTATCATGAAACATAGATATGAGATGCAATATCTCGTTTTATGAAGCATTTGAACTCTATTGCTTCGATACGTAGACATCTGCAAACGCTATTTCCTTACAAGGAAGTGTCGCATTTACATTCATTTGAAGTGTAGACGAGGAATACATAACACTTCGCAAATCATATTATATCTTACCATGAAACATAGAAATGAGATGCGATATCGCGTTTTAAGAAGCAATAGAACTCTATTGCTACGATACGTAGACATCTGCAAACGCTATTTGCTTGCAAGGAAGTGTCGCATTTACATTCATTTGATGTGTAGACGAGGAATACATAACACTTCGCAAATCATATTATATCTTACCATGGAACATAGAAATGAGATGCGATATCGCGTTTTAAGAAGCATTAGAACTCTATTGCTACGATACCTAGACATCTACAGACGCTATTTCCTAGCAAGGAAGTGTCGCATTTACATTCATTTGAATCGTAGACGAGGAATGCATAACACTTCGCAATGAATATTATATCTTATCTTGAAACATAGATATGAGATGCGATATCGTGTTTTAAGAATCATATGAACTCTATTGCTACGATACGTAGACATCTGCAATCGCTATTTCCTTGCAAGGAAGTGTCGCATTTACTTTCATTTGAATCGTAGACGAGGAATGCATAACACTTCGCAATGAATATTATATCTTATCATGAAACATAGAAATGAGATGCGATATCGCGTTTTAAGAAGCATTAGAACTCTATTGCTACGATACCTAGACATCTACAGACGCTATTTCCTAGCAAGGAAGTGTCGCATTTACATTCATTTGAAGTGTGGACGAGGAATACATAACACTTCGCAAATCATATTATATCTTACCATGAAACATAGAAATGAAATGCGACATCGCGTTTTAAGAAGCATTAGAACTCTATTGCTACGATAGGAAGACGTTTGCAAACGTTATTTCCTCGCAAGGAAGTGTCGGATTTACATTCATTTGAATCGTAAACGAGGAATGCATAACACTTCGCAATGAATATTATATCTTACCATGAGACATAGATATGAGATGCAATATCTCGTTCTATGAAGCATTTGAATTCTATTGCTTCGATACGTAGAAAACTGCAAACGCTATTTCCTTGCAAGGTAGTGTCGCATTTACATTCATTTGAATCGTAGACGAGGAATGCATAACACTTCGCAATGAATATTATATCTTATCATGAGACATAGATATGAGATGCAATATCTCGTTTTAAGAAGCATTTGAACTCTATTGCTTCAATACGTAGACATCTGCAAACGCTATTTCCTAGCAAGGAAGTGTCGCATTTACATTCATTTGAAGTGTAGACGAGGAATACATAACACTTCGCAAATCATATTATATCTTACCATGAAACATAGAAATGAGATGCGATATCGCGTTTTAAGAAGCAATAGAACTCTATTGCTACGATACGTAGACATCTGCAAACGCTATTTCCTTACAAGGAAGTGTCGCATTTACATTCATTTGAAGTGCAGACGAGGAATACATAACACTTCGCAAATCATATTATATCTTACCATGAAACATAGAAATGAGATGCGATATCGCGTTTCAAGAAGCATTAGAACACTATTGCTACGATAGGTAGACATTTGCAAACGCTATTTCCTTGCAAGGAAGTGTCGCACTTACATTCATTTGATGTGTAGACGTGGAATGCATAACACTTCGCAAAGAATATTATATCTTATCATGAAACATAGATATGAGATGCAATATCTCGTTTTAAGAAGCATTTGAACTCTATTGCTTCGATACGTAGACTTCTGCCAAAGCTATTTCCTTGCAAGGAAGTGTGGCATTTACTTTCACTTGAATCGTAGACGAGGAATGCATAACACTTCGCAATGAATATTATATCTTATCTTGAAACATAGATATGAGATGCGATATCGCGTTTTAAGAATCATATGAACTCTATTGCTACGATACGTAGACATCTGCAATCGCTATTTCCTTGCAAGGAAGTGTCGCATTTACTTTCATTTGAATCGTAGACGAGGAATGCATAACACTTCGCAATGAATATTATATCTTATCATGAAACATAGAAATGAGATGCGATATCGCGTTTTAAGAAGCATTAGAACTCTATTGCTACGATAGGTAGACATCTGCAAACGCTATTTCCTTACAAGGAAGTGTCGCATTTACATTCATTTGAAGTGTGGACGAGGAATACATAACACTTCGCAAATCATATTATATCTTACCATGAAACATAGAAATGAGATGCGATATCGCGTTTTAAGAATCATAAGAACTCTATTGCTACGAGACGTAGACATCTGCAAACGCTATTTCCTTGCAAGGAAGTGTCGCATTTACATTCATTTGAAGTGTAGACGAGGAATACATAACACCTCGCAAATCATATTATATCTTACCATAAAACATAGAAATGAGATGCGATATCGCGTTTTAAGAAGCAATAGAACTCTATTGCTACGATACGTAGACATCTGCAAATGCTATTTCCTTGCAAGGAAGTGTCGCATTTTCATTTATTTGAAGTGTAGACGAGGAATACATAACACTTCGCAAATCATATTATATCTTACCATGAAACATAGAAATGAGATGCGATATCGCGTTTTAAGAAGCAATAGAACTCTATTGCTACGATACGTAGACATCTGCAAACGCTATTTCCTTGCAAGGAAGTGTCGCATTTACATTCATTTGAAGTGCGGACGAGGAATACATAACACTTCGCAAATCATATTATATCTTACCATGAAACATAGAAATGAGATGCGATATCGCGTTTTAAGAAGCAATAGAACTCTATTGCTACGATACGTAGACATCTGCAAACGCTATTTCCTTGCAAGGAAGTGTCGCATTTACATACATTTGAAGTGTGGACGAGGAATACATAACACTTCGCAATGAATATTATAACTTATCATGAAACATAGATATGAGATGCAATATCTCGTTTTATGAAGCATTTGAACTCTATTGCTTCGATACGTAGACATCTGCAAACGCTATTTCCTTACAAGGAAGTGTCGCATTTACATTCATTTGAAGTGTAGACGAGGAATACATAATACATCGCAAATCATATTATATCTTACCATGAAACATAGAAATGAGATGCGATATCGCGTTTTAAGAAGCAATAGAACTCTATTGCTACGATACGTAGACATCTGCAAACGCTATTTCCTTGCAAGGGAGTGTCGCATTTACATTCATTTGAAGTGTAGACGAGGAATACATGACACTTCGCAAATCATATTATATCTTACCATGATACATAGAAAGGAGATGCGATATCGCGTTCTAAGAATCATAAGAACTCCATTGCTACGATACGTAGACATCTGCAAACGCTATTTCCTTACAAGGAAGTGTCGCATTTTCATTTATTTGAAGTGTCGACGAGGAATACATAACACTTCGCAAATCATATTATATGTTACCATGAAACATAGAAATGAGATGCGATATCGCGTTCTAAGAACCAATAGAACTCTATTGCTACGATACGTAGACATCTGCAAACGCTATTTCCTTGCAAGGAGGTGTCGCATTTACATTCATTTGAAGTGTAGACGAGGAATACATGACACTTCGCAAATCATATTATATCTTACCATGAAACATAGAAATGAGATGCGATATCGCGTTTTAAGAATCATAAGAAATCTATTGCTACGATACGTAGACGTCTGCAAACGCTATTTCCTTGCAAGGAAGTGTCGCATTTACATTCATTTGAAGTGTAGACGAGGAATACATAACACTTCGCAAATCATATTATATCTTACCATGAAACATAGAAATGAGATGCGATATCGCGTTTTAAGAAGCAATAGAACTCTATTGCTACGATACGTAGACATCTGCAAACGCTATTTGCTTGCAAGGAAGTGTCGCATTTACATTCATTTGAAGTGTAGACGAGGAATACATAACACTTCGCAAATCATATTATATCTTACCATGAAATATAGAAATGAGATGCGATATCGCGTTTTATGAAGCATTTGAACTCTATTGCATCGATACGTAGACATCTGCAAACGCTATTTCCTTACAAGGAAGTGTCGCATTTACATTCATTTGAAGTGTAGACGACGAATACATGACACATCGCAAATCACATTATATCTTACCATGAAACATAGAAATGAGATGCGATATCGCGTTTTAAGAAGCATTAGAACTCTATTGCTACGATAGGTAGACGTTTGCAAACGCTATTTCCTTGCAAGGAAGTGTCGCATTTACATTCATTTGAAGTGTAGACGAGGAATACATAACACTTTGCAAATCATATTATATCTTACCATGAAACATAGATATGAGATGCGATATCGCGTTTTAAGAATCATAAGAACTCTATTGCTACGATTCGTAGACATCTGCAAACGATATTTCCTTGCAAGGAAGTGTCGCATTTACATTCATTTGAAGTGTAGACGAGGAATACATGACACTTCGCAAATCATATTATATCTTACCATGAAACATAGAAATGAGATGCGATATCGCGTTTTAAGAATCATAAGAACTCTATTGCTACGATACGTAGACATCTGCAAAAGCTATTTCCTTGCAAGGAAGTGTCGCATTTACATTCATTTGACGTGTAGACGAGGAATACATGACACTTCGCAAATCATATTATATCTTACCATGAAACATAGAAATGAGATGCGATATCGCGTTTTAGGAATCACAAGAACTCTATTGCTACGATACGTAGACATCTGCAAGCGCTATTTCCATGCAAGGAAGTGTCGCTTTTATATTCATTTGATGCGTGGACGAGGAGTACATGACACTTTGCAAATCATATTATATCTTACCATGAAATATAGAAATGAGATGCGATATCGCGTTTTAAGAAGCATTAGAACTCTATTGCTACGATAGGTGGACGTTTGCAAACGCTATTTGCTTGCAAGGAAGTGTCGCATTTACTTTCATTTGAAGTGTAGACGAGGAATACATAACACTTCGCAAATCATATTATATCTTACCATGAAACATAGAAATGAGATGCGATATCGCATTTTAAGAAGCATTAGAAATCTATTGCTACGATACGTAGACATCTGCAAACGCTATTTCCTTGCGAGAAAGTGTCGCATTTACATTCATTTGAAGTGTAGACGAGGAATACATAACACTTCGCAAATCATATTATATCTTACCATGAAATATAGAGATGAGATGCGATATCGCGTTTTAAGAAGGATTAGAACTCTATAGCTACGATAGGTAGACGTTTGCAAACGCTATTTCCTAGCAAGGAAGTGTCGCATTTACATTCATTTGAAGTGTAGACGAGGAATACATAACACTTCGCAAATCATATTATACCTTACCATGAAACATAGAAATGAGATGCGATATCGCGTTTTAAGAATCATAAGAACTCTATTGCTACGATACGTAGATATCTGCAAACGCTATTTCCTTGCAAGGAAGTGTCGCATTTACGTTCATTTGAGTCGTAGACGAGGAATGCATAACACTTCGCAATGAATATTATAACTTATCATGAAACATAGATATGAGATGCAATATCTCGTTTTATGAAGCATTTGAACTCTATTGCTTCGATACGTAGACATCTGCAAACGCTATTTCCTTACAAGGAAGTGTCGCATTTACATTCATTTGAAGTGTAGACGAGGAATACATAACACTTCGCAAATCATATTATATCTTACCAGAAAACATAGAAATGAGATGCGATATCGCGTTTTAAGAAGCAATAGAACTCTATTGCTACGATACGTAGACATCTGCAAACGCTATTTGCTTGCAAGGAAGTGTCGCATTTACATTCATTTGAAGTGTAGACGAGGAATACATAACACTTCGCAAAACATATTATACCTTACCATGAAACATAGAAAGGAGATGCGATATCGCGTTCTAAGAATCATAAGAACTCTATTGCTACGATACGTAGACATCTGCAAACGCTATTTCCTTGCAAGGAAGTGTCGCATTTTCATTTATTTGAAGTGTAGACGAAGAATACATAACACTTCGCAAATCATATTATATCTTACCATGAAACATAGAAATGAGATGCGATATCGCGTTTTAAGAAGCAATAGAACTCTATTGCTACGATACGTAGACATCTGCAAACGCTATTTCCTTGCAAGGAAGTGTCGCATTTACATTCATTTGAAGTGTGGACGAGGAATACATAACACTTCGCAAATCATACTATATCTTACCATGAAACATAGAAATGAGATGCGATATCGCGTTTTAAGAATCATAAGAAATCTATTGCTACGATACGTAGACATCTGCAAACGCTATTTCCTTGCAAGGAAGTGTCGCATTTACATTCATTTGAAGTGTGGACGGGGAATACATAACACTTCGCAAATCATACTATATCTTACCATGAAACATAGAAATGAGATGCGATATCGCGTTTTAAGAATCATAAGAAATCTATTGCTACGATACGTAGACATCTGCAAACGCTATTTCCTTGCAAGGAAGTGTCGCATTTACATTCATTTGAAGTGTAGACGAGGAATACATAACACTTCGCAAATCATATTATATCTTACCATGAAACATAGAAATGAGATGCGATATCGCGTTTTAAGAAGCAATAGAACTCTATTGCTACGATACGTAGACATCTGCAAACGCTATTTGCTTGCAAGGAAGTGTCGCAGTTACATTCATTTGAAGTGTAGACGAGGAATACATAACACTTCGCAAATCATATTATATCTTACCATGAAATATAGAAATGAGATGCGATATCGCGTTTTAAGAAGGATTAGAACTCTATAGCTACGATAGGTAGACGTTTGCAAACGCTATTTCCTAGCAAGGAAGTGTCGCATTTACATTCATTTGAAGTGTAGACGAGGAATACATAACACTTCGCAAATCATATTATACCTTACCATGAAACATAGAAATGAGATGCGATATCGCGTTTTAAGAATCATAAGAACTCTATTGCTACGATACGTAGACATCTGCAAACGCTATTTCCTTGCAAGGAAGTGTCGCATTTACGTTCATTTGAGTCGTAGACGAGGAATGCATAACACTTCGCAATGAATATTATAACTTATCATGAAACATAGATATGAGATGCAATATCTCGTTTTATGAAGCATTTGAACTCTATTGCTTCGATACGTAGACATCTGCAAACGCTATTTCCTTACAAGGAAGTGTCGCATTTACATTCATTTGAAGTGTAGACGAGGAATACATGACACTTCGCAAATCATATTATATCTTACCATGATACATAGAAAGGAGATGCGATATCGCGTTCTAAGAATCATAAGAACTCTATTGCTACGATACGTAGACATCTGCAAACGCTATTTCCTTGCAAGGAAGTGTCGCATTTTCATTTATTTGAAGTGTCGACGAGGAATACATAACACTTCGCAAATCATATTATATGTTACCATGAAACATAGAAATGAGATGCGATATCGCGTTTTAAGAAGCAATAGAACTCTATTGCTACGATACGTAGACATCTGCAAACGCTATTTCCTTACAAGGAGGTGTCGCATTTACATTCATTTGAAGTGTAGACGAGGAATACATAACACTTCGCAAATCATATTATATCTTACCATGAAACATAGAAATGAGATGCGATATCGCGTTTTAAGAAGCAATAGAACTCTATTGCTACGATACGTAGACATCTGCAAACGCTATTTGCTTGTAAGGAAGTGTCGCATTTACATTCATTTGAAGTGTAGACGAGGAATACATAACACTTCGCAAATCATATTATATCTTACCATGAAATATAGAAATGAGATGCGATATCGCGTTTTATGAAGCATTTGAACTCTATTGCTTCGATACGTAGACATCTGCAAACGCTATTTCCTTACAAGGAAGTGTCGCATTTACATTCATTTGAAGTGTAGACGACGAATACATGACACATCGCAAATCATATTATATCTTACCATGAAACATAGAAATGAGATGCGATATCGCGTTTTAAGAAGCATTAGAACTCTATTGCTACGATAGGTAGACGTTTGCAAACGCTATTTCCTTGCAAGGAAGTGTCGCATTTACATTCATTTGAAGTGTAGACGAGGAATACATAACACTTTGCAAATCATATTATATCTTACCATGAAACATAGATATGAGATGCGATATCGCGTTTTAAGAATCATAAGAACTCTATTGCTACGATTCGTAGACATCTGCAAACGCTATTTCCTTGCAAGGAAGTGTCGCATTTACATTCATTTGAAGTGTAGACGAGGAATACATGACACTTCGCAAATCATATTATATCTTACCATGAAACATAGAAATGAGATGCGATATCGCGTTTTAAGAATCATAAGAACTCTATTGCTACGATACGTAGACATCTGCAAAAGCTATTTCCTTGCAAGGAAGTGTCGCATTTACATTCATTTGACGTGTAGACGAGGAATACATGACACTTCGCAAATCATATTATATCTTACCATGAAACATAGAAATGAGATGCGATATCGCGTTTTAGGAATCATAAGAACTCTATTGCTACGATACGTAGACATCTGCAAACGCTAATTCCTTGCAAGGAAGTGTCAAATTTACATTCATTTGATGCGTGGACGAGGAATACATGACACTTCGCAAATCATATTATACCTTACCATGAAACATAGAAATGAGATGCGATATCGCGTTTTAAGAAGCATCAGAAATCCATTGCTACGATACGTAGACATCTGCAAACGCTATTTCCTTGCATGGAAGTGTCGCATTTACATTCATTTGACGTGTAGACGAGGAGTACATGACACTTCGCAAATCATATTATACCTTACCATGAAACATAGAAATGAGATGCGATATCACGTTTTAGGAAGCATTGGAAATCTATTGCTACGATACATAGACATCTGCAAACGCTGTTTCCTTGCAAGGAAGTGTCGCATTTACATTCATTTGAAGTGTAGACGAGGAATACATAACACTTCGCAAATCATATTATACCTTACCATGAAACATAGAAATGAGGTGCGATATCGCGTTTTAAGAATCATAAGAACTCTATTGCTACGATACGTAGTTATCTGCAAACGCTATTTGCTTGCAAGGAAGTGTCGCATTTACATTCATTTGAATCGTAGACGAGGAATGCATAACACTTCGCAATGAATATTACATTTTACCCTGAAACATAGAAATGAGATGCGATATCGCGCTTTAAGAAGCATTAGAAATCTATTGCAACGATACGTAGACATCTGCAAACGCTATTTCCTAGCGAGGAAGCGTCGCATTTACATTCATTTGAAGTGTAGACGAGGAATGCATAACACTTCGCAAATCATATTATATCTTACCATTAAACATAGAAATGAGATGCGATATCGCGTTTTAAGAATCATAAGAACTCTATTGCTACGATACGTAGACATCTGCAAGCGCTATTTCCATGCAAGGAAGTGTCGCTTTTATATTCATTTGAAGTGTAGACGAGGAATGCATAACACTTCGCAATGAATATTATATCTTATCATGAAACATAGATATGAGATGCAATATCTCGTTTTAAGAAGCATTTGAACTCTATTGCTTCGATACGTAGACATCTGCAAACGCTACTTCCTAGCAAGGAAGTGTCGCATTTACATTCATTTGAAGTGTAGACGAGGAATACATGACACTTCGCAAATCATATATCTTACCATGAAACGTAGAAATGAGATGCGATATCGCATTTTAAGAATCATAAGAACTCTATTGCTACGATACGTAGACATCTGCAAACGCTATTTCCTTGCAAGGAAGTGTCGCATTTACATTCATTTGAAGTGTAGACGAGGAATACATAACACTTCGCAAATCATATTATATCTTACCATGAAACATAGAAATGAGATGCGATATCGCGTTTTAAGAATCATAAGAACTCTATTGCTACGATACGTAGGCATCTGCAAGCGCTATTTCCTTGCAAGGAAGTGTCGCTTTTACATTCAGTTGAAGTGTAGACGAGGAATACATGACACTTGGCAAATCATATTATATCTTACCATGAAATATAGAAATGAGATGCGATATCGCGTTTTAAGAATCATAAGAACTCTATTGCTACGATACGTAGACATCTGCAAATGCTATTTTCTTGCAAGGAAGTGTCGCATTTACTTTCATTTGAATCGTTGACGAGGAATGCATAACACTTCGCAATGAATATTACATCTTACCATGAAACATAGAAATGAGATGCGATATCGCGCTTTAAGAAACATTAGAAATCTATTGCTGCGATACGTAGACATCTTCAAACGCTATTATCTTGCAAGGAAGTGTCGCATTTACATTCAGTTGAATCGTAGACGAGGAATGCATAACACTTCGCAATGAATATTATATCTTATCATGAAACATAGATATGAGATGCAATATCTCGTTTTAAGAAGCATTTGAACTCTATTGCTTCGATACGTAGACATCAGCAAACGCTATTTCCTCGCAAGGAAGTGTCGCATTTACATTCATTTGAAGTGTAGACGAGGAATATATAACACTTCGCAAATCGTATTACATCTTACCATGAAACACAGAAATGAGATGCGATATCGCGTTCTAAGAAGCATTAGAACTCTATTGCTACGATACCTAGACATCTGCAGACGCTATTTCCTTGCAAGGAAGTGTCGCATTTCATTCATTTGAATCGTAGACGAGGAATGCATAACACTTCGCAATGAATATTACATCTTACCATGAAACATAGAAATGGGATGCGATATCGCGCTTTAAGAAGCATTAGAAATCTATTGCTACGATACGTAGACATCTGCAAGCGCTTCTTCCTAGCGAGGAAGTGTCGCATTCACGTTCATTTGAAGTGTAGACAAGGAATGCATATCACTTCGCAATTAATATTATATCTTATCATGAAACACAGACATGAGATGCAATATCTCGTTTTAAGAAGCATTTGAACTCTATTGCTTCGATACGTAGACATATGCAAACGCTATTTCCTTGCAAGGAAGTGTCGCATTTACATTCATTTAAAGTGTAGACGAGGAAGACATGACACTTCGCAAATCATATTATATCTTACCATGAAACATAGAAATGAGATGTGATATCGCGTTTTAAGAAGCATTAGAACTCTATTGCTACGATACCTAGACATCTGCAGACGCTATTTCCTAGCAAGGAAGTGTAGCATTTACATTCATTTGAAGTGTAGACGAGGAATACATGACACTTCGCAATTCATATTATACCTTACCATGAAACATAGAAATGAGATGCGATATCGCGTTTTAAGAAGCACTAGAAAGCTATTGCTACGATAGGTAGACGTTTGCAAACGCTATTTCCTTGCAAGGAAGTGTCGCATTTACATTCAATTAAAGTGTAGACGAGGAATACATCACACTTCGCAAATCATATTATAACTTACCATGAAACATAGAAATGAGATGCGATATTGCGTTTTAAGAAGCATTAGAACTCTATTGCTACGATACCTAGACATCTGCAGGCGCTATTTCCTAGCAAGGATTTGTCTCATTTACATTCATTTGAAGTGTAGACGAGGAATACATGACACTTCGCAAATCATATTATATCTTACCATGAAATATAGAAATGAGATGCGATATCGCGTTTTAAGAAGCATTAGAACTCTATTGCTACGATAGGTAGACGTTTGCAAACGCTATTTCCTTGCAAGGAAGTGTCGCATTTACATTCATTTGAAGTGTAGACGAGGAATACATGACACTTCGCAAATCATATTATATCTTACAATGATACATAGAAATGAGATGCGATATCGCGTTTTAAGAAGCATTAGAACACTATTGCTACGATAGGTAGACATCTGCAGACGCTATTTCCTTGCAAGGAAGTGTCGCATTTACATTCATTTGAATCGTAGACGAGGAATGCATTACACTTCGCAATGAATATTACATCTTACCATGAAACATAGAAATGAGATGCGATATCGCGTTTTAAGAAGCATTAGAACTCTATTGCTACGATACGTAGACATCTGCAAACGCTATTTCCTTGCAAGGAAGAGTTGCATTTACATTCATTTGAATCGTAGACGAGGAATGCATAACACTTCGCAAATCATATTATATCTTACCATGAAACATAGATGTGAGATGCAATATCTCGTTTTAAGAAGCATTTGAACTCTATTGCTTCGATACGTAGACATCTGCAAACGCTATTTCCTTGCAAGGAAGTGTCGCATTTACATTCATTTGAAGTGTAGACGAGGGATACATAACACTTCGCAAATCATATTACATCTTACCATGAAACATAGAAATGAGATGCGATATCGCGTTTTAAGAAGCATTAGAACTCTATTGCTACGATACCTAGACATCTGCAGACGCTATTTCCTTGCAAGGAAGTGTCGCATTTCATTCATTTGAATCGTAGACGAGGAATACATAACACTTCGCAATGAATATCACATCTTACCATGAAACATAGAAATGAGATGCGATATCGCGCTTTAAGAAGCATTAGAAATCTATTGCTACGATACGTAGACATCTGCAAGCACTATTTCCTAGCGAGGAAGTGTCGCATTCACGTTCATTTGAAGTGTAGACGAGGAATGCATATCACTTCGCAATTAATATTATATATTATCATGAAACACAGACATGAGATGCAATATCTCCTTTTAAGAAGCATTTGAACTCTATTGCTTCGATACGTAGACATATGCAAACGCTATTTCCTTGCAAGGAAGTGTCGCATTTACATTCATTTAAAGTGTAGACGAGGAATACATGACACTTCGCAAATCATATTATAACTTACCATGAAACATAGAAATGAGATGCGATATTGCGTTTTAAGAAGCATTAGAACTCTATTGCTACGATACCTAGACATCTGCAGGCGCTATTTCCTAGCAAGGATTTGTCTCATTTACATTCATTTGAAGTGTAGACGAGGAATACATGACACTTCGCAAATCATATTATATCTTACCATGAAATATAGAAATGAGATGCGATATCGCGTTTTAAGAAGCATTAGAACACTATTGCTACGATAGGTAGACATCTGCAGACGCTATTTCCTTGCAAGGAAGTGTCGCATTTACATTCATTTGAATCGTAGACGAGGAATGCATAACACTTCGCAAATCATATTATATCTTACCATGAAACATAGATGTGAGATGCAATATCTCGTTTTAAGAAGCATTTGAACTCTATTGCTTCGATACGTAGACATCTGCAAACGCTATTTCCTTGCAAGGAAGTGTCGCATTTACATTCATTTGAAGTGTAGACGAGGGATACATAACATTTCGCAAATCATATTACATCTTACCATGAAACATAGAAATGAGATGCGATATCGCGTTTTAAGAAGCATTAGAACTCTATTGCTACGATACCTAGACATCTGCAGACGCTATTTCCTTGCAAGGAAGTGTCGCATTTCATTCATTTGAATCGTAGACGAGGAATACATAACACTTCGCAATGAATATCACATCTTACCATGAAACATAGAAATGAGATGCGATATCGCGCTTTAAGAAGCATTAGAAATCTATTGCTACGATACGTAGACATCTGCAAGCACTATTTCCTAGCGAGGAAGTGTCGCATTCACGTTCATTTGAAGTGTAGACGAGGAATGCATATCACTTCGCAATTAATATTATATATTATCATGAAACACAGACATGAGATGCAATATCTCCTTTTAAGAAGCATTTGAACTCTATTGCTTCGATACGTAGACATATGCAAACGCTATTTCCTTGCAAGGAAGTGTCGCATTTACATTCATTTAAAGTGTAGACGAGGAATACATGACACTTCGCAAATCATATTATAACTTACCATGAAACATAGAAATGAGATGCGATATTGCGTTTTAAGAAGCATTAGAACTCTATTGCTACGATACCTAGACATCTGCAGACGCTATTTTCTTGCAAGGAAGTGTCGCATTTACATTCATTTGAATCGTAGACGAGGAATGCATAACACTTCGCAATGAATATTACATCTTACCATGAAACATAGAAATGAGATGCAATATCGCGTTTTAAGAAGCATTAGAACTCTATTGCTACGATACCTAGACATCTGCAGACGCTATTTCCTAGCAAGGAAGTGTAGCATTTACATTCATTTGAAGTGTAGACGAGGAATACATGACACTTCGCAAATCATATTATACCTTACCATGAAACATAGAAATGAGATGCGATATCGCGTTTTAAGAAGCACTAGAAAGCTATTGCTACGATACGTAGACATCTGCAAACGCTATTTCCTAGCAAGGAAGTATCGCATTCACATTCATTTGAAGTGTAGACTAGGAATACATGACACTTCGCAAATCATGTTATATCTTACCATGAACCATAGAAATGAGATGCGATATAGAACCATATGAACTCTATTGCTACGATACGTAGACATCTGCAATCGCTATTTCCTTGCAAGGAAGTGTCGCATTTACATTCATTTGAATCGTAGACGAGGAATGCATAACACTTCGCAATGAATATTACATCTTACCATGAAACATTTAAATGAGATGCGATATCGCGTTTTAAGAAGCATTAGAACTCTATTGCTACGATACCTAGACATCTGCAGACGCTATTTCCTTGCAAGGAAGTGTCGCATTTACATTCATTTGAATCGTAGACGAGGAATGCATAACACTTCGCAATGAATATTACATCTTACCATGAAACATTTAAATGAGATGCGATATCGCGTTTTAAGAAGCATTAGAACTCTATTGCTACGATACCTAGACATCTGCAGACGCTATTTCCTAGCAAGGAAGTGTCGCATTTACATTCATTTGAAGTGTAGACGAGGAATACATGACACTTCGCAAATCATATTATATCTTACCATGAAACATAGAAATGAAATGCGATATCGCGTTTTAAGAAGCATTGGAACTCCATTGCTACGAAACCTAGACATCTGCAGACGCTATTTCCTAGCAAGGAAGTGTCGCATTTACATTCATTTGAAGTGTAGACGAGGAATACATGACACTTGGCAAATCATATAATATCTTACCATGAAAAATAGAAATGAGATGCGATATCGCGTTTTAAGAATCATAAGAACTCTATTGCTACGATACGTAGACATCTGCAAATGCTATTTTCTTGCAAGGAAGTGTCGCATTTACTTTCATTTGAATCGTTGACGAGGAATGCATAACACTTCGCAATGAATATTACATCTTACCATGAAACATAGAAATGAGATGCGATATCGCGCTTTAAGAAACATTAGAAATCTATTGCTGCGATACGTAGACATCTTCAAACGCTATTATCTTGCAAGGAAGTGTCGCATTTACATTCAGTTGAATCGTAGACGAGGAATGCATAACACTTCGCAATGAATATTATATCTTATCATGAAACATAGATATGAGATGCAATATCTCGTTTTAAGAAGCATTTGAACTCTATTGCTTCGATACGTAGACATCAGCAAACGCTATTTCCTCGCAAGGAAGTGTCGCATTTACATTCATTTGAAGTGTAGACGAGGAATATATAACACTTCGCAAATCGTATTACATCTTACCATGAAACACAGAAATGAGATGCGATATCGCGTTCTAAGAAGCATTAGAACTCTATTGCTACGATACCTAGACATCTGCAGACGCTATTTCCTTGCAAGGAAGTGTCGCATTTCATTCATTTGAATCGTAGACGAGGAATGCATAACACTTCGCAATGAATATTACATCTTACCATGAAACATAGAAATGGGATGCGATATCGCGCTTTAAGAAGCATTAGAAATCTATTGCTACGATACGTAGACATCTGCAAGCGCTTCTTCCTAGCGAGGAAGTGTCGCATTCACGTTCATTTGAAGTGTAGACAAGGAATGCATATCACTTCGCAATTAATATTATATCTTATCATGAAACACAGACATGAGATGCAATATCTCGTTTTAAGAAGCATTTGAACTCTATTGCTTCGATACGTAGACATATGCAAACGCTATTTCCTTGCAAGGAAGTGTCGCATTTACATTCATTTAAAGTGTAGACGAGGAAGACATGACACTTCGCAAATCATATTATATCTTACCATGAAACATAGAAATGAGATGTGATATCGCGTTTTAAGAAGCATTAGAACTCTATTGCTACGATACCTAGACATCTGCAGACGCTATTTCCTAGCAAGGAAGTGTAGCATTTACATTCATTTGAAGTGTAGACGAGGAATACATGACACTTCGCAATTCATATTATACCTTACCATGAAACATAGAAATGAGATGCGATATCGCGTTTTAAGAAGCACTAGAAAGCTATTGCTACGATAGGTAGACGTTTGCAAACGCTATTTCCTTGCAAGGAAGTGTCGCATTTACATTCAATTAAAGTGTAGACGAGGAATACATCACACTTCGCAAATCATATTATAACTTACCATGAAACATAGAAATGAGATGCGATATTGCGTTTTAAGAAGCATTAGAACTCTATTGCTACGATACCTAGACATCTGCAGGCGCTATTTCCTAGCAAGGATTTGTCTCATTTACATTCATTTGAAGTGTAGACGAGGAATACATGACACTTCGCAAATCATATTATATCTTACCATGAAATATAGAAATGAGATGCGATATCGCGTTTTAAGAAGCATTAGAACTCTATTGCTACGATAGGTAGACGTTTGCAAACGCTATTTCCTTGCAAGGAAGTGTCGCATTTACATTCATTTGAAGTGTAGACGAGGAATACATGACACTTCGCAAATCATATTATATCTTACAATGATACATAGAAATGAGATGCGATATCGCGTTTTAAGAAGCATTAGAACACTATTGCTACGATAGGTAGACATCTGCAGACGCTATTTCCTTGCAAGGAAGTGTCGCATTTACATTCATTTGAATCGTAGACGAGGAATGCATTACACTTCGCAATGAATATTACATCTTACCATGAAACATAGAAATGAGATGCGATATCGCGTTTTAAGAAGCATTAGAACTCTATTGCTACGATACGTAGACATCTGCAAACGCTATTTCCTTGCAAGGAAGAGTTGCATTTACATTCATTTGAATCGTAGACGAGGAATGCATAACACTTCGCAAATCATATTATATCTTACCATGAAACATAGATGTGAGATGCAATATCTCGTTTTAAGAAGCATTTGAACTCTATTGCTTCGATACGTAGACATCTGCAAACGCTATTTCCTTGCAAGGAAGTGTCGCATTTACATTCATTTGAAGTGTAGACGAGGGATACATAACACTTCGCAAATCATATTACATCTTACCATGAAACATAGAAATGAGATGCGATATCGCGTTTTAAGAAGCATTAGAACTCTATTGCTACGATACCTAGACATCTGCAGACGCTATTTCCTTGCAAGGAAGTGTCGCATTTCATTCATTTGAATCGTAGACGAGGAATACATAACACTTCGCAATGAATATCACATCTTACCATGAAACATAGAAATGAGATGCGATATCGCGCTTTAAGAAGCATTAGAAATCTATTGCTACGATACGTAGACATCTGCAAGCACTATTTCCTAGCGAGGAAGTGTCGCATTCACGTTCATTTGAAGTGTAGACGAGGAATGCATATCACTTCGCAATTAATATTATATATTATCATGAAACACAGACATGAGATGCAATATCTCCTTTTAAGAAGCATTTGAACTCTATTGCTTCGATACGTAGACATATGCAAACGCTATTTCCTTGCAAGGAAGTGTCGCATTTACATTCATTTAAAGTGTAGACGAGGAATACATGACACTTCGCAAATCATATTATAACTTACCATGAAACATAGAAATGAGATGCGATATTGCGTTTTAAGAAGCATTAGAACTCTATTGCTACGATACCTAGACATCTGCAGGCGCTATTTCCTAGCAAGGATTTGTCTCATTTACATTCATTTGAAGTGTAGACGAGGAATACATGACACTTCGCAAATCATATTATATCTTACCATGAAATATAGAAATGAGATGCGATATCGCGTTTTAAGAAGCATTAGAACACTATTGCTACGATAGGTAGACATCTGCAGACGCTATTTCCTTGCAAGGAAGTGTCGCATTTACATTCATTTGAATCGTAGACGAGGAATGCATAACACTTCGCAAATCATATTATATCTTACCATGAAACATAGATGTGAGATGCAATATCTCGTTTTAAGAAGCATTTGAACTCTATTGCTTCGATACGTAGACATCTGCAAACGCTATTTCCTTGCAAGGAAGTGTCGCATTTACATTCATTTGAAGTGTAGACGAGGGATACATAACACTTCGCAAATCATATTACATCTTACCATGAAACATAGAAATGAGATGCGATATCGCGTTTTAAGAAGCATTAGAACTCTATTGCTACGATACCTAGACATCTGCAGACGCTATTTCCTTGCAAGGAAGTGTCGCATTTCATTCATTTGAATCGTAGACGAGGAATACATAACACTTCGCAATGAATATCACATCTTACCATGAAACATAGAAATGAGATGCGATATCGCGCTTTAAGAAGCATTAGAAATCTATTGCTACGATACGTAGACATCTGCAAGCACTATTTCCTAGCGAGGAAGTGTCGCATTCACGTTCATTTGAAGTGTAGACGAGGAATGCATATCACTTCGCAATTAATATTATATATTATCATGAAACACAGACATGAGATGCAATATCTCCTTTTAAGAAGCATTTGAACTCTATTGCTTCGATACGTAGACATATGCAAACGCTATTTCCTTGCAAGGAAGTGTCGCATTTACATTCATTTAAAGTGTAGACGAGGAATACATGACACTTCGCAAATCATATTATAACTTACCATGAAACATAGAAATGAGATGCGATATTGCGTTTTAAGAAGCATTAGAACTCTATTGCTACGATACCTAGACATCTGCAGACGCTATTTTCTTGCAAGGAAGTGTCGCATTTACATTCATTTGAATCGTAGACGAGGAATGCATAACACTTCGCAATGAATATTACATCTTACCATGAAACATAGAAATGAGATGCAATATCGCGTTTTAAGAAGCATTAGAACTCTATTGCTACGATACCTAGACATCTGCAGACGCTATTTCCTAGCAAGGAAGTGTAGCATTTACATTCATTTGAAGTGTAGACGAGGAATACATGACACTTCGCAAATCATGTTATATCTTACCATGAACCATAGAAATGAGATGCGATATAGAACCATATGAACTCTATTGCTACGATACGTAGACATCTGCAATCGCTATTTCCTTGCAAGGAAGTGTCGCATTTACATTCATTTGAATCGTAGACGAGGAATGCATAACACTTCGCAATGAATATTACATCTTACCATGAAACATTTAAATGAGATGCGATATCGCGTTTTAAGAAGCATTAGAACTCTATTGCTACGATACCTAGACATCTGCAGACGCTATTTCCTTGCAAGGAAGTGTCGCATTTACATTCATTTGAATCGTAGACGAGGAATGCATAACACTTCGCAATGAATATTACATCTTACCATGAAACATTTAAATGAGATGCGATATCGCGTTTTAAGAAGCATTAGAACTCTATTGCTACGATACCTAGACATCTGCAGACGCTATTTCCTAGCAAGGAAGTGTCGCATTTACATTCATTTGAAGTGTAGACGAGGAATACATGACACTTCGCAAATCATATTATATCTTACCATGAAACATAGAAATGAAATGCGATATCGCGTTTTAAGAAGCATTGGAACTCCATTGCTACGAAACCTAGACATCTGCAGACGCTATTTCCTAGCAAGGAAGTGTCGCATTTACATTCATTTGAAGTGTAGACGAGGAATACATGACACTTCGCAAATCATATTATATCTTACCATGAAACATAGAAATGAAATGCGATATCGCGTTTTAAGAAGCATTAGAACTCCATTGCTACGATACCTAGACATCTGCAGACGCTATTTCCTAGCAAGGAAGTGTCGCATTTACATTCATTTGAAGTGTAGACGAGGAATACATGACACTTGGCAAATCATATAATATCTTACCATGAAAAATAGAAATGAGATGCGATATCGCGTTTTAAGAAGCACTAGAAAGCTATTGCTACGATACGTAGACATCTGCAAACACTATTTCCTAGCGAGGAAGTATCGCATTCACATTCATTTGAAGTGTAGACTAGGAATACATAACACTTCGCAAATCATGTTATATCTTACCATGAAACATAGAAATGAGATGCGATATCGAGTTTTAAGAATCATATGAACTCTATTGCTACGATACGCAGACATCTGCAATCGCTATTTTCTTGCAATGAAGTGTCGCATTTACTTTCATTTGAATCGTAGACGAGGAATGCATAACACTTCGCAATGAATATTACATCTTACCATGAAACATAGAAACGAGATGCGATATCGCGCTTTAAGAAGCATTAGAAATCTATTGCTGCGATACGTAGACATCTGCAAACGCTATTTCCTTGCAAGGAAGTGTCGCATTTACATTCATTTGAATCGTAGACGAGGAATGCATATCACTTCGCAATGAATATTATATCTTATCATGAAACATAGATATGAGATGCAATATCTCGTTTTAAGAAGCATTTGAACTCTATTGCTTCGATACGTAGACATCTGCAAACGCTATTTCCTTGCAAGGAAGTGTCGCATTTACATTCATTTGAAGTGTAGACGAGGGATACATAACACTTCGCAAAACATATTATATCTTACCATGAAACATAGAAATGAGATGCAATATCACGTTTTAAGAAGCATTAGAACTCTATTGCTACGATACCTAGACATCTGCAGACGCTATTTCCTTGCAAGGAAGTGTCGCATTTACATTCATTTGAATCGTAGACGAGGAATGCATAACACTTCGCAATGAATATTACATCTTACCATGAAACATAGAAATGAGATGCAATATCGCGTTTTAAGAAGCATTAGAACTCTATTGCTACGATACCTAGACATCTGCAGACGCTATTTCCTAGCAAGGAATTGTAGCATTTACATTCATTTGAAGTGTAGACGAGGAATACATGACACTTCGCAAATCATATTATACCTTACCATGAAACATAGAAATGAGATGCGATATCGCGTTTTAAGAAGCACTAGAAAGCTATTGCTACGATACGTAGACATCTGCAAACGCTATTTCCTAGCAAGGAAGTATCGCATTCACATTCATTTGAAGTGTAGACTAGGAATACATAACACTTCGCAAATCATGTTATATCTTACCATGAACCATAGAAATGAGATGCGATGTAGAATCATATGAACTCTATTGCTACGATACGTAGACATCTGCAATCGCTATTTCCTTGCAAGGAAGTGTCGCATTTACATTCATTTGAATCGTAGACGAGGAATGCATAACACTTCGCAATGAATATTACATCTTACCATGAAACATTTAAATGAGATGCGATATCGCGTTTTAAGAAGCATTAGAACTCTATTGCTACGATACCTAGACATCTGCAGACGCTATTTCCTTGCAAGGAAGTGTCGCATTTACATTCATTTGAATCGTAGACGAGGAATGCATAACACTTCGCAATGAATATTACATCTTACCATGAAACATTTAAATGAGATGCGATATCGCGTTTTAAGAAGCATTAGAACTCTATTGCTACGATACCTAGACATCTGCAGACGCTATTTCCTAGCAAGGAAGTGTCGCATTTACATTCATTTGAAGTGTAGACGAGGAATACATGACACTTCGCAAATCATATTATATCTTACCATGAAACATAGAAATGAAATGCGATATCGCGTTTTAAGAAGCATTAGAACTCCATTGCTACGATACCTAGACATCTGCAGACGCTATTTCCTAGCAAGGAAGTGTCGCATTTACATTCATTTGAAGTGTAGACGAGGAATACATGACACTTGGCTAATCATATAATATCTTACCATGAAAAATAGAAATGAGATGCGATATCGCGTTTTAAGAAGCACTAGAAAGCTATTGCTACGATACGTAGACATCTGCAAACACTATTTCCTAGCGAGGAAGTATCGCATTCACATTCATTTGAAGTGTAGACTAGGAATACATAACACTTCGCAAATCATGTTATATCTTACCATGAAACATAGAAATGAGATGCGATATCGCGTTTTAAGAATCATATGAACTCTATTGCTACGATACGTAGACATCTGCAATCGCTATTTTCTTGCAATGAAGTGTCGCATTTACTTTCATTTGAATCGTAGACGAGGAATGCATAACACTTCGCAATGAATATTACATCTTACCATGAAACATAGAAACGAGATGCGATATCGCGCTTTAAGAAGCATTAGAAATCTATTGCTGCGATACGTAGACATCTGCAAACGCTATTTCCTTGCAAGGAAGTGTCGCATTTACATTCATTTGAATCGTAGACGAGGAATGCATAACACTTCGCAATGAAAATTATATCTTATCATGAAACATAGATATGAGATGCAATATCTCGTTTTAAGAAGCATTTGAACTCTATTGCTTCGATACGTAGACATCTGCAAACGCTATTTCCTTGCAAGGAAGTGTCGCATTTACATTCATTTGAAGTGTAGACGAGGGATACATAACACTTCGCAAAACATATTATATCTTACCATGAAACATAGAAATGAGATGCAATATCACGTTTTAAGAAGCATTAGAACTCTATTGCTACGATACCTAGACATCTGCAGACGCTATTTCCTTGCAAGGAAGTGTCGCATTTACATTCATTTGAATCGTAGACGAGGAATGCATAACACTTCGCAATGAATATTACATCTTACCATGAAACATAGAAATGAGATGCAATATCGCGTTTTAAGAAGCATTAGAACCCTATTGCTACGATACCTAGACATCTGCAGACGCTATTTCCTAGCAAGGAAGTGTAGCATTTACATTCATTTGAAGTGTAGACGAGGAATACATGACACTTCGCAAATCATATTATACCTAACCATGAAACATAGAAATGAGATGCGATATCGCGTTTTAAGAAGCACTAGAGAGCTATTGCTACGATACGTAGACATCTGCAAACGCTATTTCCTAGCAAGGAAGTATCGCATTCACATTCATTTGAAGTGTAGACTAGGAATACATAACACTTCGCAAATCATGTTATATCTTACCATGAACCATAGAAATGAGATGCGATATAGAATCATATGAACTCTATTGCTACGATACGTAGACATCTGCAATCGCTATTTCCTTGCAAGGAAGTGCCGCATTTACATTCATTTGAATCGTAGACGAGGAATGCATAACACTTCGCAATGAATATTACATCTTACCATGAAACATTTAAATGAGATGCGATATCGCGTTTTAAGAAGCATTAGATCTCTATTGCTACGATACCTAGACATCTGCAGACGCTATTTCCTTGCAAGGAAGTGTCGCATTTACATTCATTTGAATCGTAGACGAGGAATGCATAACACTTCGCAATGAATATTACATCTTACCATGAAACATTTAAATGAGATGCGATATCGCGTTTTAAGAAGCATTAGAACTCTATTGCTACGATACCTAGACATCTGCAGACGCTATTTCCTAGCAAGGAAGTGTCGTATTTACATTCATTTGAAGTGTAGACGAGGAATACATGACACTTCGCAATTCATATTATATCTTACCATGAAACATAGAAATGAGATGCGATATCGCGTTCTAAGAAGCATTAGAACACTACTGCTACGATAGGTAGACATTTGCAAACGCTATTTCCTTGCAAGGAAGTGTCGCATTTACATTCAATTGAAGTGTAGACGAGGAATACATAACACTTGGCAAATCATATTAATTCTTACCATGAAACATAGAAATGAAATGCGATATCTCGTTTTAAGAAGCATTAGAACTCTATTGCTACGATACCTAGACATCTGCAGACGCTATTTCCTTGCAAGGAAGTGTCGCATTTACATTCATTTGAATCGTAGACGAGGAATGCATTACACTTCGCAATGAATATTACATCTTACCATGAAACATAGAAATGAGATGCGATATCGCGTTTTAAGAAGCATTAGAACTCTATTGCTACGATACGTAGACATCTGCAAACGCTATTTCCTTGCAAGGAAGAGTTGCATTTACATTCATTTGAATCGTAGACGAGGAATGCATAACACTTCGCAATGAATATTATATCTTATCATGAAACATAGATATGAGATGCAATATCTCGTTTTAAGAAGCGTTTGAACTCTATTGCTTCCATACGTAGACATCTGCAAACGCTATTTCCTTGCAAGGAAGTGTCGCATTTAAATTCATTTGAAGTGTAGACGAGGGATACATAACACTTCACAAATCATATTATATCTTACCATGAAACATAGAAATGAGATGCGATATCGCGTTTTAAGAAGCATTAGAACTCTATTGCTACGATACCTAGACATCTGCAGACGCTATTTCCTTGCAAGGAAGTGCCGCATTTACATTCATTTGAATCGTAGACGTGGAATGCATAACACTTCGCAATAAATATTACATCTTACCATGAAACATAGAAATGAGATGCAATATCGCGTTTTAAGAAGCATTATAACTCTATTGCTACGATACCTAGACATCTGCAGACGCTATTTCCTAGCAAGGAAGTGTAGCATTTACATTCATTTGAAGTGTAGACGAGGAATACATGACATTTCGCAAATCATATTATATCTTACCATGAAACATAGAAATGAAATGCGATATCGCGTTTAAGAAGCATTAGAACTCCATTGCTACGATACCTAGACATCTGCAGACGCTATTTCCTAGCAAGGAAGTGTCGCATTTACATTCATTTGAAGTGTAGACGAGGAATACATGACACTTGGCAAATCATATTATACCTTACCATGAAACATAGAAATGAGATGCGATATCGCGTTTTAAGAAGCACTAGAAAGCTATTGCTACGATACGTAGACATCTGCAAACGCTATTTCCTAGCAAGGAAGTATCGCATTCACATTCATTTGAAGTGTAGACTAGGAATACATAACACTTCGCAAATCATGTTATATCTTACCATGAAACATAGAAATGAGATGCGATATCGCGTTTTAAGAATCATATGAACTCTATTGCTACGATACGTAGACATCTGCAATCGCTATTTTCTTGCAATGAAGTGTCACATTTACTTTCATTTGAATCGTAGACGAGGAATGCATAACACTTCGCAATGAATATTACATCTTACCATGAAACATAGAAACGAGATGCGATATCGCGCTTTAAGAAGCATTAGAAATCTATTGCTGCGATACGTAGAAATCTGCAAACGCTATTTCCTTGCAAGGAAGTGTCGCATTTACATTCATTTGAACCGTAGACGAGGAATGCATAACACTTCGCAATGAAAATTATATCTTATCATGAAACATAGATATGAGATGCAATATCTCGTTTTAAGAAGCATTTGAACTCTATTGCTTCGATACGTAGACATCTGCAAACGCTATTTCCTTGCAAGGAAGTGTCGCATTTACATTCATTTGAAGTGTAGACGAGGGATACATAACACTTCGCAAAACATATTATATCTTACCATGAAACATAGAAATGAGATGCAATATCACGTTTTAAGAAGCATTAGAACTCTATTGCTACGATACCTAGACATCTGCAGACGCTATTTCCTTGCAAGGAAGTGTCGCATTTACATTCATTTGAATCGTAGACGAGGAATGCATAACACTTCGCAATGAATATTACATCTTACCATGAAACATAGAAATGAGATGCAATATCGCGTTTTAAGAAGCATTAGAACTCTATTGCTACGATACCTAGACATCTGCAGACGCTATTTCCTAGCAAGGAAGTGTAGCATTTACATTCATTTGAAGTGTAGACGAGGAATACATGACACTTCGCAAATCATATTATACCTAACCATGAAACATAGAAATGAGATGCGATATCGCGTTTTAAGAAGCACTAGAGAGCTATTGCTACGATACGTAGACATGTGCAAACGCTATTTCCTAGCAAGGAAGTATCGCATTCACATTCATTTGAAGTGTAGACTAGGAATACATAACACTTCGCAAATCATGTTATATCTTACCATGAACCATAGAAATGAGATGCGATATAGAATCATATGAACTCTATTGCTACGATACGTAGACATCTGCAATCGCTATTTCCTTGCAAGGACGTGCCGCATTTACATTCATTTGAATCGTAGACGAGGAATGCATAACACTTCGCAATGAATATTACATCTTACCATGAAACATTTAAATGAGATGCGATATCGCGTTTTAAGAAGCATTAGAACTCTATTGCTACGATACCTAGACATCTGCAGACGCTATTTCCTTGCACGGAAGTGTCGCATTTACATTCACTTGAATCGTAGACGAGGAATGCATAACACTTCGCAATGAATATTACATCTTACCATGAAACATTTAAACGAGATGCGATATCGCGTTTTAAGAAGCATTAGAACTCTATTGCTACGATACCTAGACATCTGCAGACGCTATTTCCTAGCAAGGAAGTGTCGTATTTACATTCATTTGAAGTGTAGACGAGGAATACATGACACTTCGCAATTCATATTATATCTTACCATGAAACATAGAAATGAGATGCGATATCGCGTTCTAAGAAGCATTAGAACACTACTGCTACGATAGGTAGACATTTGCAAACGCTATTTCCTTGCAAGGAAGTGTCGCATTTACATTCAATTGAAGTGTAGACGAGGAATACATAACACTTGGCAAATCATATTAATTCTTACCATGAAACATAGAAATGAAATGCGATATCTCGTTTTAAGAAGCATTAGAACTCTATTGCTACGATACCTAGACATCTGCAGACGCTATTTCCTTGCAAGGAAGTGTCGCATTTACATTCATTTGAATCGTAGACGAGGAATGCATAACACTTCGCAATGAATATTATATCTTATCATGAAACATAGATATGAGATGCAATATCTCGTTTTAAGAAGCGTTTGAACTCTATTGCTTCCATACGTAGACATCTGCAAACGCTATTTCCTTGCAAGGAAGTGTCGCATTTAAATTCATTTGAAGTGTAGACGAGGGATACATAACACTTCGCAAATCATATTATATCTTACCATGAAACATAGAAATGAGATGCGATATCGCGTTTTAAGAAGCATTAGAACTCTATTGCTACGATACCTAGACATCTGCAGACGCTATTTCCTTGCAAGGAAGTGCCGCATTTACATTCATTTGAATCGTAGACGTGGAATGCATAACACTTCGCAATGAATATTACATCTTACCATGAAACATAGAAATGAGATGCAATATCGCGTTTTAAGAAGCATTATAACTCTATTGCTACGATACCTAGACATCTGCAGACGCTATTTCCTAGCAAGGAAGTGTAGCATTTACATTCATTTGAAGTGTAGACGAGGAATACATGACACTTCGCAAATCATATTATACCTTACCATGAAACATAGAAATGAGATGCGATATCGCGTTTTAAGAAGCACTAGAGAGCTATTGCTACGATACGTAGACATCTGCAAACGCTATTTCCTAGCAAGGAAGTATCGCATTCACATTCATTTGAAGTGTAGACTAGGAATACATAACACTTCGCAAATCATGTTATATCTTACCATGAACCATAGAAATGAGATGCGATATAGAATCATATGAACTCTATTGCTACGATACGTAGACATCTGCAATCGCTATTTCCTTGCAAGGAAGTGCCGCATTTACATTCATTTGAATCGTAGACGAGGAATGCATAACACTTCGCAATGAATATTACATCTTACCATGAAACATTTAAATGAGATGCGATATCGCGTTTTAAGAAGCATTAGATCTCTATTGCTACGATACCTAGACATCTGCAGACGCTATTTCCTTGCAAGGAAGTGTCGCATTTACATTCATTTGAATCGTAGACGAGGAATGCATAACACTTCGCAATGAATATTACATCTTACCATGAAACATTTAAATGAGATGCGATATCGCGTTTTAAGAAGCATTAGAACTCTATTGCTACGATACCTAGACATCTGCAGACGCTATTTCCTAGCAAGGAAGTGTCGTATTTACATTCATTTGAAGTGTAGACGAGGAATACATGACACTTCGCAATTCATATTATATCTTACCATGAAACATAGAAATGAGATGCGATATCGCGTTCTAAGAAGCATTAGAACACTACTGCTACGATAGGTAGACATTTGCAAACGCTATTTCCTTGCAAGGAAGTGTCGCATTTACATTCAATTGAAGTGTAGACGAGGAATACATAACACTTGGCAAATCATATTAATTCTTACCATGAAACATAGAAATGAAATGCGATATCTCGTTTTAAGAAGCATTAGAACTCTATTGCTACGATACCTAGACATCTGCAGACGCTATTTCCTTGCAAGGAAGTGTCGCATTTACATTCATTTGAATCGTAGACGAGGAATGCATTACACTTCGCAATGAATATTACATCTTACCATGAAACATAGAAATGAGATGCGATATCGCGTTTTAAGAAGCATTAGAACTCTATTGCTACGATACGTAGACATCTGCAAACGCTATTTCCTTGCAAGGAAGAGTTGCATTTACATTCATTTGAATCGTAGACGAGGAATGCATAACACTTCGCAATGAATATTATATCTTATCATGAAACATAGATATGAGATGCAATATCTCGTTTTAAGAAGCGTTTGAACTCTATTGCTTCCATACGTAGACATCTGCAAACGCTATTTCCTTGCAAGGAAGTGTCGCATTTAAATTCATTTGAAGTGTAGACGAGGGATACATAACACTTCACAAATCATATTATATCTTACCATGAAACATAGAAATGAGATGCGATATCGCGTTTTAAGAAGCATTAGAACTCTATTGCTACGATACCTAGACATCTGCAGACGCTATTTCCTTGCAAGGAAGTGCCGCATTTACATTCATTTGAATCGTAGACGTGGAATGCATAACACTTCGCAATAAATATTACATCTTACCATGAAACATAGAAATGAGATGCAATATCGCGTTTTAAGAAGCATTATAACTCTATTGCTACGATACCTAGACATCTGCAGACGCTATTTCCTAGCAAGGAAGTGTAGCATTTACATTCATTTGAAGTGTAGACGAGGAATACATGACATTTCGCAAATCATATTATATCTTACCATGAAACATAGAAATGAAATGCGATATCGCGTTTAAGAAGCATTAGAACTCCATTGCTACGATACCTAGACATCTGCAGACGCTATTTCCTAGCAAGGAAGTGTCGCATTTACATTCATTTGAAGTGTAGACGAGGAATACATGACACTTGGCAAATCATATTATACCTTACCATGAAACATAGAAATGAGATGCGATATCGCGTTTTAAGAAGCACTAGAAAGCTATTGCTACGATACGTAGACATCTGCAAACGCTATTTCCTAGCAAGGAAGTATCGCATTCACATTCATTTGAAGTGTAGACTAGGAATACATAACACTTCGCAAATCATGATATATCTTACCATGAAACATAGAAATGAGATGCGATATCGCGTTTTAAGAATCATATGAACTCTATTGCTACGATACGTAGACATCTGCAATCGCTATTTTCTTGCAATGAAGTGTCACATTTACTTTCATTTGAATCGTAGACGAGGAATGCATAACACTTCGCAATGAATATTACATCTTACCATGAAACATAGAAACGAGATGCGATATCGCGCTTTAAGAAGCATTAGAAATCTATTGCTGCGATACGTAGACATCTGCAAACGCTATTTCCTTGCAAGGAAGTGTCGCATTTACATTCATTTGAACCGTAGACGAGGAATGCATAACACTTCGCAATGAAAATTATATCTTATCATGAAACATAGATATGAGATGCAATATCTCGTTTTAAGAAGCATTTGAACTCTATTGCTTCGATACGTAGACATCTGCAAACGCTATTTCCTTGCAAGGAAGTGTCGCATTTACATTCATTTGAAGTGTAGACGAGGGATACATAACACTTCGCAAAACATATTATATCTTACCATGAAACATAGAAATGAGATGCAATATCACGTTTTAAGAAGCATTAGAACTCTATTGCTACGATACCTAGACATCTGCAGACGCTATTTCCTTGCAAGGAAGTGTCGCATTTACATTCATTTGAATCGTAGACGAGGAATGCATAACACTTCGCAATGAATATTACATCTTACCATGAAACATAGAAATGAGATGCAATATCGCGTTTTAAGAAGCATTAGAACTCTATTGCTACGATACCTAGACATCTGCAGACGCTATTTCCTAGCAAGGAAGTGTAGCATTTACATTCATTTGAAGTGTAGACGAGGAATACATGACACTTCGCAAATCATATTATACCTAACCATGAAACATAGAAATGAGATGCGATATCGCGTTTTAAGAAGCACTAGAGAGCTATTGCTACGATACGTAGACATGTGCAAACGCTATTTCCTAGCAAGGAAGTATCGCATTCACATTCATTTGAAGTGTAGACTAGGAATACATAACACTTCGCAAATCATGTTATATCTTACCATGAACCATAGAAATGAGATGCGATATAGAATCATATGAACTCTATTGCTACGATACGTAGACATCTGCAATCGCTATTTCCTTGCAAGGACGTGCCGCATTTACATTCATTTGAATCGTAGACGAGGAATGCATAACACTTCGCAATGAATATTACATCTTACCATGAAACATTTAAATGAGATGCGATATCGCGTTTTAAGAAGCATTAGAACTCTATTGCTACGATACCTAGACATCTGCAGACGCTATTTCCTTGCACGGAAGTGTCGCATTTACATTCACTTGAATCGTAGACGAGGAATGCATAACACTTCGCAATGAATATTACATCTTACCATGAAACATTTAAACGAGATGCGATATCGCGTTTTAAGAAGCATTAGAACTCTATTGCTACGATACCTAGACATCTGCAGACGCTATTTCCTAGCAAGGAAGTGTCGTATTTACATTCATTTGAAGTGTAGACGAGGAATACATGACACTTCGCAATTCATATTATATCTTACCATGAAACATAGAAATGAGATGCGATATCGCGTTCTAAGAAGCATTAGAACACTACTGCTACGATAGGTAGACATTTGCAAACGCTATTTCCTTGCAAGGAAGTGTCGCATTTACATTCAATTGAAGTGTAGACGAGGAATACATAACACTTGGCAAATCATATTAATTCTTACCATGAAACATAGAAATGAAATGCGATATCTCGTTTTAAGAAGCATTAGAACTCTATTGCTACGATACCTAGACATCTGCAGACGCTATTTCCTTGCAAGGAAGTGTCGCATTTACATTCATTTGAATCGTAGACGAGGAATGCATAACACTTCGCAATGAATATTATATCTTATCATGAAACATAGATATGAGATGCAATATCTCGTTTTAAGAAGCGTTTGAACTCTATTGCTTCCATACGTAGACATCTGCAAACGCTATTTCCTTGCAAGGAAGTGTCGCATTTAAATTCATTTGAAGTGTAGACGAGGGATACATAACACTTCGCAAATCATATTATATCTTACCATGAAACATAGAAATGAGATGCGATATCGCGTTTTAAGAAGCATTAGAACTCTATTGCTACGATACCTAGACATCTGCAGACGCTATTTCCTTGCAAGGAAGTGCCGCATTTACATTCATTTGAATCGTAGACGTGGAATGCATAACACTTCGCAATGAATATTACATCTTACCATGAAACATAGAAATGAGATGCAATATCGCGTTTTAAGAAGCATTATAACTCTATTGCTACGATACCTAGACATCTGCAGACGCTATTTCCTAGCAAGGAAGTGTAGCATTTACATTCATTTGAAGTGTAGACGAGGAATACATGACACTTCGCAAATCATATTATACCTTACCATGAAACATAGAAATGAGATGCGATATCGCGTTTTAAGAAGCACTAGAAAGCTATTGCTACGATACGTAGACATCTGCAAACGCTATTTCCTAGCAAGGAAGTATCGCATTCACATTCATTTGAAGTGTAGACTAGGAATACATAACACTTCGCAAATCATGTTATATCTTACCATGAACCATAGAAATGAGATGCGATATAGAATCATATGAACTCTATTGCTACGATACGTAGACATCTGCAATCGCTATTTCCTTGCAAGGAAGTGTCGCATTTACATTCATTTGAATCGTAGACGAGGAATGCATAACACTTCGCAATGAATATTACATCTTACCATGAAACATTTAAATGAGATGCGATATCGCGTTTTAAGAAGCATTAGAACTCTATTGCTACGATACCTAGACATCTGCAGACGCTATTTCCTTGCAAGGAAGTGTCGCATTTACATTCATTTGAATCGTAGACGAGGAATGCATAACACTTCGCAATGAATATTATATCGTATCATGAAACATAGATATGAGATGCAATATCTCGTTTTAAGAAGCATTTGAACTCTATTGCTTCGATACGTAGACATCTGCAAACGCTATTTCCTTGCAAGGAAGTGTCGCATTTACATTCATTTGAATCGTAGACGAGGAATGCATAACACTTCGCAATGAATATTACATCTTACCATGAAACATAGAAATGAGATGCAATATCGCGTTTTAAGAAGCATTAGAACTCTATTGCTACGATACCTAGACATCTGCAGACGCTATTTCCTAGCAAGGAAGTGTAGCATTTACATTCATTTGAAGTGTAGACGAGGAATACATGACACTTCGCAAATCATATTATACCTAACCATGAAACATAGAAATGAAATGCGATATCGCGTTTTAAGAAGCACTAGAGAGCTATTGCTACGATACGTAGACATGTGCAAACGCTATTTCCTAGCAAGGAAGTATCGCATTCACATTCATTTGAAGTGTAGACTAGGAATACATAACACTTCGCAAATCATGTTATATCTTACCATGAACCATAGAAATGAGATGCGATATAGAATCATATGAACTCTATTGCTACGATACGTAGACATCTGCAATCGCTATTTCCTTGCAAGGAAGTGCCGCATTTACATTCATTTGAATCGTAGACGAGGAATGCATAGCACTTCGCAATGAATATTACATCTTACCATGAAACATTTAAATGAGATGCGATATCGCGTTTTAAGAAGCATTAGAACTCTATTGCTACGATACCTAGACATCTGCAGACGCTATTTCCTTGCAAGGAAGTGTCGCATTTACATTCATTTGAATCGTAGTCGAGGAATGCATAACACTTCGCAATGAATATTACATCTTACCATGAAACATTTAAATGAGATGCGATATCGCGTTTTAAGAAGCATTAGAACTCTATTGCTACGATACCTAGACATCTGCAGACGCTATTTCCTAGCAAGGAAGTGTCGTATTTACATTCATTTGAAGTGTAGACGAGGAATACATGACACTTCGCAATTCATATTATATCTTACCATGAAACATAGAAGTGAGATGCGATATCGCGTTCTAAGAAGCATTAGAACACTACTGCTACGATAGGTAGACATTTGCAAACGCTATTTCCTTGCAAGGAAGTGTCGCATTTACATTCATTTGAAGTGTAGACGAGGGATACATAACACTTCACAAATCATATTATATCTTACCATGAAACATAGAAATGAGATGCGATATCGCGTTTTAAGAAGCATTAGAACTCTATTGCTACGATACCTAGACATCTGCAGACGCTATTTCCTTGCAAGGAAGTGCCGCATTTACATTCATTTGAATCGTAGACGAGGAATGCATTACACTTCGCAATGAATATTACATCTTACCATGAAACATAGAAATGAGATGCAATATCGCGTTTTAAGAAGCATTATAACTCTATTGCTACGATACCTAGACATCTGCAGACGCTATTTCCTAGCAAGGAAGTGTAGCATTTACATTCATTTGAAGTGTAGACGAGGAATACATGACACTTCGCAAATCATATTATATCTTACCATGAAACATAGAAATGAAATGCGATATCGCGTTTTAAGAAGCATTAGAACTCCATTGCTACGATACCTAGACATCTGCAGACGCTATTTCCTAGCAAGGTAGTGTCGCATTTACATTCATTTGAAGTGTAGACGAGGAATACATGACACTTGGCAAATCATATAATATCTTACCATGAAAAATAGAAATGAGATACGATATCGCGTTTTAAGAAGCACTAGAAAGCTATTGCTACGATACGTAGACATCTGCAAACACTATTTCCTAGCGAGGAAGTATCGCATTCACATTCATTTGAAGTGTAGACTAGGAATACATAACACTTCGCAAATCATGTTATATCTTACCATGAAACATAGACATGAGATGCAATATCTCGTTTTAAGAAGCATTTGAACTCTATTGCTTCGATACGTAGAAATCTGCAAACGCCATTTCCTTGCAAGGAAGTGTCGCATTTACATTCATTTGAAGTGTAGACGAGGGATACATAACACTTCGCAAAACATATTATATCTTACCATGAAACATAGAAACGAGATGCAATATCACGTTTTAAGAAGCATTAGAACTCTATTGCTACGATACCTAGACATCTGCAGACGCTATTTCCTTGCAAGGAAGTGTGCATTTACATTCATTTGAATCGTAGACGAGGAATGCATAACACTTCGCAATGAATATTACATCTTACCATGAAACATAGAAATGAGATGCAATATCGCGTTTTAAGAAGCATTAGAACTCTATTGCTACGATACCTAGACATCTGCAGACGCTATTTCCTAGCAAGGAAGTGTAGCATTTACATTCATTTGAAGTGTAGACGAGGAATACATGACACTTCGCAAATCATATTATACCTTACCATGAAACATAGAAATGAGATGCGATATCGCGTTTTAAGAAGCACTAGAAAGCTATTGCTACGATACGTAGACATCTGCAAACGCTATTTCCTAGCAAGGAAGTATCGCATTCACATTCATTTGAAGTGTAGACTAGGAATACATAACACTTCGCAAATCATGTTATATCTTACCATGAACCATAGAAATGAGATGCGATGTAGAATCATATGAACTCTATTGCTACGATACGTAGACATCTGCAATCGCTATTTCCTTGCAAGGAAGTGTCGCATTTACATTCATTTGAATCGTAGACGAGGAATGCATAACACTTCGCAATGAATATTACATCTTACCATGAAACATTTAAATGAGATGCGATATCGCATTTTAAGAAGCATTAGAACTCTATTGCTACGATACCTAGACATCTGCAGACGCTATTTCCTTGCAAGGAAGTGTCGCATTTACATTCATTTGAATCGTAGACGAGGAATGCATAACACTTCGCAATGAATATTACATCTTACCATGAAACATTTAAATGAGATGCGATATCGCGTTTTAAGAAGCATTAGAACTCTATTGCTACGATACCTAGACATCTGCAGACGCTATTTCCTAGCAAGGAAGTGTCGCATTTACATTCATTTGAAGTGTAGACGAGGAATACATGACACTTCGCAAATCATATTATATCTTACCATGAAACATAGAAATGAAATGCGATATCGCGTTTTAAGAAGCATTAGAACTCCATTGCTACGATACCTAGACATCTGCAGACGCTATTTCCTAGCAAGGAAGTGTCGCATTTACATTCATTTGAAGTGTAGACGAGGAATACATGACACTTGGCAAATCATATAATATCTTACCATGAAAAATAGAAATGAGATGCGATATCGCGTTTTAAGAAGCACTAGAAAGCTATTGCTACGATACGTAGACATCTGCAAACACTATTTGCTAGCGAGGAAGTATCGCATTCACATTCATTTGAAGTGTAGACTAGGAATACATAACACTTCGCAAATCATGTTATATCTTACCATGAAACATAGAAATGAGATGCAATATCTCGTTTTAAGAAGCATTTGAACTCTATTGCTTCGATACGTAGACATCTGCAAACGCTATTTCCTTGCAAGGAAGTGTCGCATTTACATTCATTTGAAGGACGAGGGATACATAACACTTCGCAAAACATATTATATCTTACCATGAAACATAGAAATGAGATGCAATATCACGTTTTAAGAAGCATTAGAACTCTATTGCTACGATACCTAGACATCTGCAGACGGCTATTTCCTTGCAAGGAAGTGTCGCATTTACATTCATTTGAGATCGGGTAGACGAGGAATGCATAACACTTCGCAATGAATATTACATCTTACCATGAAACATAGAAATGAGATGCAATATCGCGTTTTAAGAAGCATTAGAACTCTATTGCTACGATACCTAGACATCTGCAGGACGCTATTTCCTAGCAAGGAAGTGTAGCATATACATTCATTTGAAGTGTAGACGAGGAATACATGACACTTCGCAAATCATATTATACCTTACCATGAAACATAGAAATGATGCGATATCGCGTTTTAAGAAGCACTAGAAAGCTATTGCTACGATACGTAGACATCTGCAAACGCTATTTCCTAGCAAGGAAGTATCGCATTCACATTCATTTGAAGTGTAGACTAGGAATACATAACACTTCGCAAATCATGTTATATCTTACCATGAACATAGAAATGAGATGCGATGTAGAATCATATGAACTCTATTGCTACGATACGTAGACATCTGCAATCGCTATTTCCTTGCAAGGAAGTGTCGCATTTACATTCATTTGAATCGTAGACGAGGAATGCATTACACTTCGCAATGAATATTACATCTTACCATGAAACATTTAAATGAGATGCGATATCGCATTTTAAGAAGCATTAGAACTCTATTGCTACGATACCTAGACATCTGCAGACGCTATTTCCTTGCAAGGAAGTGTCGCATTTACATTCATTTGAATCGTAGACGGAGGAATGCATAACACTTCGCAATGAATATTACATCTTACCATGAAACATTTAAATGAGATGCGATATCGCGTTTTAAGAAGGCATTAGAACTCTATTGCTACGATACCTAGACATCTGCAGACGCTATTTCCTAGCAAGGAAGTGTCGCATTTTACTATTCATTTGAAGTGTAGACGAGGAATACATGACACTTCGCAAAATCATATTATATCTTACATGGAAACATAGAAATGAAATGTCGATATCGCGTTTTAAGAAGCATTAGAACTCCATTGCTACGATTACCTAGACATCTGCAGACGCTATTTCCTAGCAAGGAAGTGTCGCATTTACATTCATTTGAAGTGTAGACGAGGAATACATGACACTTGGCAATCATATAATATCTTACCATGAAAAATAGAAATGAGATGCGATATCGCGCTTTTAAGAAGCACTAGAAAGCTATTGCTACGATACGTAGACATCTGCAAACACTATTTCCTAGCGAGGGAAGTATCGCATTCACATTCATTTGAAGTGTAGACTAGGAATACATAACACTTCGCAAATCATGTTATATCTTACCATGAAACATAGAAATGAGATGCGATATCGCGTTTTAAGAATCATATGAACTCTATTGCTACGACACGTAGACATCTGCAATCGCTATTTTCTTGCAATGAAGTGTCGCATTTACTTTCATTTGAATCGTAGACGAGGAATGCATAACACTTCGCAATGAATATTAGCATCTTACCATGAAACATAGAAACGAGATGCGATATCGCGCTTTAAGAAGCATTAGAAATCTATTGCTGCGATACGTAGACATCTGCAAACGCTATTTCCTTGCAAGGAAGTGTCGCATTTACATTCATTTGAATCGTAGACGAGGGTATGCATAACACTTCGCAATGAAAATTATATCTTATCATGAAACATAGATATGAGATGCAATATCTCGTTTTAAGAAGCATTTGAACTCTATTGCTTCGATACGTAGGACATCTGCAAACGCTATTTCCTTGCAAGGAAGTGTCGCATTTACATTCATTTGAAGTGTAGACGAGGGGATACATAACACTTCGCAAAATCATATTAGATCTTACCATGAAACATAGAAATGAGATGCAATATCCGTTTTAAGAAGCATTAGAACTCTATTGCTACGATACCTAGACATCTGCAGACGCTATTTCCTTGCAAGGGAAGTGTCGCATTTACATTCATTTGAATCGTAGACGAGGATGCATAACACTTCGCAATGAATATTCATCTTACCATGAAACATAGAAATGAGAGGCAATATCGCGTTTTAAGAAGCATTAGAACTCTAGTGCTACGATACCTAGACATCTGCAGACGCTATTTCCTAGCAAGGGAAGTTGTAGCATTTACATTCATTTGAAGTGTAGACGAGGAATACATGACACTTGGCAAATCATATAATATCTTACCATGAAAAATAGAAATGAGATGCGATATCGCGTTTTAAGAAGCACTAGAAAGCTATTGCTACGATACGTAGACATCTGCAAACACTATTTCCTAGCGAGGAAGTATCGCATTCAGATTCATTTGAAGTGTAGACTAGGAATACATAACACTTCGCAAATCATGTTATATCTTACCATGAAACATAGATATGAGATGCAATATCTCGTTTTAAGAAGCATTTGAACTCTATTGCTTCGATACGTAGAAATCTGCAAACGCCATTTCCTTGCAAGGAAGTGTCGCATTTACATTCATTTGAAGTGTAGACGAGGGATACATAACACTTCGCAAAACATATTATATCTTACCATGAAACATAGAAACGAGATGCAATATCACGTTTTAAGAAGCATTAGAACTCTATTGCTACGATACCTAGACATCTGCAGACGCTATTTCCTTGCAAGGAAGTGTCGCATTTACATTCATTTGAATCGTAGACGAGGAATGCATAACACTTCGCAATGAATATTACATCTTACCATGAAACATAGAAATGAGATGCAATATCGCGTTTTAAGAAGCATTAGAACTCTATTGCTACGATACCTAGACATCTGCAGACGCTATTTCCTAGCAAGGAAGTGTAGCATTTACATTCATTTGAAGTGTAGACGAGGAATACATGACACTTCGCAAATCATATTATACCTTACCATGAAACATAGAAATGAGATGCGATATCGCGTTTTAAGAAGCACTAGAAAGCTATTGCTACGATACGTAGACATCTGCAAACGCTATTTGCTAGCAAGGAAGTATCGCATTCACATTCATTTGAAGTGTAGACTAGGAATACATAACACTTCGCAAATCATGTTATATCTTACCATGAACCATAGAAATGAGATGCGATGTAGAATCATATGAACTCTATTGCTACGATACGTAGACATCTGCAATCGCTATTTCCTTGCAAGGAAATGTCGCATTTACATTCATTTGAATCGTAGACGAGGAATGCATAACACTTCGCAATGAATATTACATCTTACCATGAAACATTTAAATGAGATGCGATATCGCATTTTAAGAAGCATTAGAACTCTATTGCTACGATATCTAGACATCTGCAGACGCTATTTCCTTGCAAGGAAGTGTCGCATTTACATTCATTTGAATCGTAGACGAGGAATGCATAACACTTCGCAATGAATATTACATCTTACCATGAAACATTTAAATGAGATGCGATATCGCGTTTTAAGAAGCATTAGAACTCTATTGCTACGATACCTAGACATCTGCAGACGCTATTTCCTAGCAAGGAAGTGTCGCATTTACATTCATTTGAAGTGTAGACGAGGAATACATGACACTTCGCAAATCATATTATATCTTACCATGAAACATAGAAATGAAATGCGATATCGCGTTTTAAGAAGCATTAGAACTCCATTGCTACGATACCTAGACATCTGCAGACGCTATTTCCTAGCAAGGAAGTGTCGCATTTACATTCATTTGAAGTGTAGACGAGGAATACATGACACTTGGCAAATCATATAATATCTTACCATGAAAAATAGAAATGAGATGCGATATCGCGTTTTAAGAAGCACTAGAAAGCTATTGCTACGATACGTAGACATCTGCAAACACTATTTCCTAGCGAGGAAGTATCGCATTCACATTCATTTGAAGTGTAGACTAGGAATACATAACACTTCGCAAATCATGTTATATCTTACCATGAAACATAGAAATGAGATGCAATATCTCGTTTTAAGAAGCATTTGAACTCTATTGCTTCGATACGTAGACATCTGCAAACGCTATTTCCTTGCAAGGAAGTGTCGCATTTACATTCATTTGAAGTGTAGACGAGGGATACATAACACTTCGCAAAACATATTATATCTTACCATGAAACATAGAAATGAGATGCAATATCACGTTTTAAGAAGCATTAGAACTCTATTGCTACGATACCTAGACATCTGCAGACGCTATTTCCTTGCAAGGAAGTGTCGCATTTACATTCATTTGAATCGTAGACGAGGAATGCATAACACTTCGCAATGAATATTACATCTTACCATGAAACATAGAAATGAGATGCAATATCGCGTTTTAAGAAGCATTAGAACTCTATTGCTACGATACCTAGACATCTGCAGACGCTATTTCCTAGCAAGGAAGTGTAGCATATACATTCATTTGAAGTGTAGACGAGGAATACATGACACTTCGCAAATCATATTATACCTTACCATGAAACATAGAAATGAGATGCGATATCGCGTTTTAAGAAGCACTAGAAAGCTATTGCTACGATACGTAGACATCTGCAAACGCTATTTCCTAGGAAGGAAGTATCGCATTCACATTCATTTGAAGTGTAGACTAGGAATACATAACACTTCGCAAATCATGTTATATCTTACCATGAACCATAGAAATGAGATGCGATGTAGAATCATATGAACTCTATTGCTACGATACGTAGACATCTGCAATCGCTATTTCCTTGCAAGGAAGTGTCGCATTTACATTCATTTGAATCGTAGACGAGGAATGCATAACACTTCGCAATGAATATTACATCTTACCATGAAACATTTAAATGAGATGCGATATCGCATTTTAAGAAGCATTAGAACTCTATTGCTACGATACCTAGACATCTGCAGACGCTATTTCCTTGCAAGGAAGTGTCGCATTTACATTCATTTGAATCGTAGACGAGGAATGCATAACACTTCGCAATGAATATTACATCTTACCATGAAACATTTAAATGAGATGCGATATCGCGTTTTAAGAAGCATTAGAACTCTATTGCCACGATACCTAGACATCTGCAGACGCTATTTCCTAGCAAGGAAGTGTCGCATTTACATTCATTTGAAGTGTAGACGAGGAATACATGACACTTCGCAAATCATATTATATCTTACCATGAAACATAGAAATGAAATGCGATATCGCGTTTTAAGAAGCATTAGAACTCCATTGCTACGATACCTAGATATCTGCAGACGCTATTTCCTAGCAAGGAAGTGTCGCATTTACATTCATTTGAAGTGTAGACGAGGAATACATGACACTTGGCAAATCATATAATATCTTACCATGAAAAATAGAAATGAGATGCGATATCGCGTTTTAAGAAGCACTAGAAAGCTATTGCTACGATACGTAGACATCTGCAAACACTATTTCCTAGCGAGGAAGTATCGCATTCACATTCATTTGAAGTGTAGACTAGGAATACATAACACTTCGCAAATCATGTTATATCTTACCATGAAACATAGAAATGAGATGCGATATCGCGTTTTAAGAATCATATGAACTCTATTGCTACGATACGTAGACATCTGCAATCGCTATTTTCTTGCAATGAAGTGTCGCATTTACTTTCATTTGAATCGTAGACGAGGAATGCATAACACTTCGCAATGAATATTACATCTTACCATGAAACATAGAAACGAGATGCGATATCGCGCTTTAAGAAGCATTAGAAATCTATTGCTGCGATACGTAGACATCTGCAAACGCTATTTCCTTGCAAGGAAGTGTCGCATTTACATTCATTTGAATCGTAGACGAGGAATGCATAACACTTCGCAATGAAAATTATATCTTACCATGAAACATAGAAATGAGATGCAATATCGCGTTTTAAGAAGCATTATAACTCTATTGCTACGATACCTAGACATCTGCAGACGCTATTTCCTAGCAAGGAAGTGTAGCATTTACATTCATTTGAAGTGTAGACGAGGAATACATGACACTTCGCAAATCATATTATATCTTACCATGAAACATAGAAATGAAATGCGATATCGCGTTTTAAGAAGCATTAGAACTCCATTGCTACGATACCTAGACATCTGCAGACGCTATTTCCTAGCAAGGTAGTGTCGCATTTACATTCATTTGAAGTGTAGACGAGGAATACATGACACTTGGCAAATCATATAATATCTTACCATGAAAAATAGAAATGAGATGCGATATCGCGTTTTAAGAAGCACTAGAAAGCTATTGCTACGATACGTAGACATCTGCAAACACTATTTCCTAGCGAGGAAGTATCGCATTCACATTCATTTGAAGTGTAGACTAGGAATACATAACACTTCGCAAATCATGTTATATCTTACCATGAAACATAGACATGAGATGCAATATCTCGTTTTAAGAAGCATTTGAACTCTATTGCTTCGATACGTAGAAATCTGCAAACGCCATTTCCTTGCAAGGAAGTGTCGCATTTACATTCATTTGAAGTGTAGACGAGGGATACATAACACTTCGCAAAACATATTATATCTTACCATGAAACATAGAAACGAGATGCAATATCACGTTTTAAGAAGCATTAGAACTCTATTGCTACGATACCTAGACATCTGCAGACGCTATTTCCTTGCAAGGAAGTGTGCATTTACATTCATTTGAATCGTAGACGAGGAATGCATAACACTTCGCAATGAATATTACATCTTACCATGAAACATAGAAATGAGATGCAATATCGCGTTTTAAGAAGCATTAGAACTCTATTGCTACGATACCTAGACATCTGCAGACGCTATTTCCTAGCAAGGAAGTGTAGCATTTACATTCATTTGAAGTGTAGACGAGGAATACATGACACTTCGCAAATCATATTATACCTTACCATGAAACATAGAAATGAGATGCGATATCGCGTTTTAAGAAGCACTAGAAAGCTATTGCTACGATACGTAGACATCTGCAAACGCTATTTCCTAGCAAGGAAGTATCGCATTCACATTCATTTGAAGTGTAGACTAGGAATACATAACACTTCGCAAATCATGTTATATCTTACCATGAACCATAGAAATGAGATGCGATGTAGAATCATATGAACTCTATTGCTACGATACGTAGACATCTGCAATCGCTATTTCCTTGCAAGGAAGTGTCGCATTTACATTCATTTGAATCGTAGACGAGGAATGCATAACACTTCGCAATGAATATTACATCTTACCATGAAACATTTAAATGAGATGCGATATCGCATTTTAAGAAGCATTAGAACTCTATTGCTACGATACCTAGACATCTGCAGACGCTATTTCCTTGCAAGGAAGTGTCGCATTTACATTCATTTGAATCGTAGACGAGGAATGCATAACACTTCGCAATGAATATTACATCTTACCATGAAACATTTAAATGAGATGCGATATCGCGTTTTAAGAAGCATTAGAACTCTATTGCTACGATACCTAGACATCTGCAGACGCTATTTCCTAGCAAGGAAGTGTCGCATTTACATTCATTTGAAGTGTAGACGAGGAATACATGACACTTCGCAAATCATATTATATCTTACCATGAAACATAGAAATGAAATGCGATATCGCGTTTTAAGAAGCATTAGAACTCCATTGCTACGATACCTAGACATCTGCAGACGCTATTTCCTAGCAAGGAAGTGTCGCATTTACATTCATTTGAAGTGTAGACGAGGAATACATGACACTTGGCAAATCATATAATATCTTACCATGAAAAATAGAAATGAGATGCGATATCGCGTTTTAAGAAGCACTAGAAAGCTATTGCTACGATACGTAGACATCTGCAAACACTATTTGCTAGCGAGGAAGTATCGCATTCACATTCATTTGAAGTGTAGACTAGGAATACATAACACTTCGCAAATCATGTTATATCTTACCATGAAACATAGAAATGAGATGCAATATCTCGTTTTAAGAAGCATTTGAACTCTATTGCTTCGATACGTAGACATCTGCAAACGCTATTTCCTTGCAAGGAAGTGTCGCATTTACATTCATTTGAAGTGTAGACGAGGGATACATAACACTTCGCAAAACATATTATATCTTACCATGAAACATAGAAATGAGATGCAATATCACGTTTTAAGAAGCATTAGAACTCTATTGCTACGATACCTAGACATCTGCAGACGCTATTTCCTTGCAAGGAAGTGTCGCATTTACATTCATTTGAATCGTAGACGAGGAATGCATAACACTTCGCAATGAATATTACATCTTACCATGAAACATAGAAATGAGATGCAATATCGCGTTTTAAGAAGCATTAGAACTCTATTGCTACGATACCTAGACATCTGCAGACGCTATTTCCTAGCAAGGAAGTGTAGCATATACATTCATTTGAAGTGTAGACGAGGAATACATGACACTTCGCAAATCATATTATACCTTACCATGAAACATAGAAATGAGATGCGATATCGCGTTTTAAGAAGCACTAGAAAGCTATTGCTACGATACGTAGACATCTGCAAACGCTATTTCCTAGCAAGGAAGTATCGCATTCACATTCATTTGAAGTGTAGACTAGGAATACATAACACTTCGCAAATCATGTTATATCTTACCATGAACCATAGAAATGAGATGCGATGTAGAATCATATGAACTCTATTGCTACGATACGTAGACATCTGCAATCGCTATTTCCTTGCAAGGAAGTGTCGCATTTACATTCATTTGAATCGTAGACGAGGAATGCATAACACTTCGCAATGAATATTACATCTTACCATGAAACATTTAAATGAGATGCGATATCGCATTTTAAGAAGCATTAGAACTCTATTGCTACGATACCTAGACATCTGCAGACGCTATTTCCTTGCAAGGAAGTGTCGCATTTACATTCATTTGAATCGTAGACGAGGAATGCATAACACTTCGCAATGAATATTACATCTTACCATGAAACATTTAAATGAGATGCGATATCGCGTTTTAAGAAGCATTAGAACTCTATTGCTACGATACCTAGACATCTGCAGACGCTATTTCCTAGCAAGGAAGTGTCGCATTTACATTCATTTGAAGTGTAGACGAGGAATACATGACACTTCGCAAATCATATTATATCTTACCATGAAACATAGAAATGAAATGCGATATCGCGTTTTAAGAAGCATTAGAACTCCATTGCTACGATACCTAGACATCTGCAGACGCTATTTCCTAGCAAGGAAGTGTCGCATTTACATTCATTTGAAGTGTAGACGAGGAATACATGACACTTGGCAAATCATATAATATCTTACCATGAAAAATAGAAATGAGATGCGATATCGCGCTTTAAGAAGCACTAGAAAGCTATTGCTACGATACGTAGACATCTGCAAACACTATTTCCTAGCGAGGAAGTATCGCATTCACATTCATTTGAAGTGTAGACTAGGAATACATAACACTTCGCAAATCATGTTATATCTTACCATGAAACATAGAAATGAGATGCGATATCGCGTTTTAAGAATCATATGAACTCTATTGCTACGACACGTAGACATCTGCAATCGCTATTTTCTTGCAATGAAGTGTCGCATTTACTTTCATTTGAATCGTAGACGAGGAATGCATAACACTTCGCAATGAATATTACATCTTACCATGAAACATAGAAACGAGATGCGATATCGCGCTTTAAGAAGCATTAGAAATCTATTGCTGCGATACGTAGACATCTGCAAACGCTATTTCCTTGCAAGGAAGTGTCGCATTTACATTCATTTGAATCGTAGACGAGGAATGCATAACACTTCGCAATGAAAATTATATCTTATCATGAAACATAGATATGAGATGCAATATCTCGTTTTAAGAAGCATTTGAACTCTATTGCTTCGATACGTAGACATCTGCAAACGCTATTTCCTTGCAAGGAAGTGTCGCATTTACATTCATTTGAAGTGTAGACGAGGGATACATAACACTTCGCAAAACATATTATATCTTACCATGAAACATAGAAATGAGATGCAATATCACGTTTTAAGAAGCATTAGAACTCTATTGCTACGATACCTAGACATCTGCAGACGCTATTTCCTTGCAAGGAAGTGTCGCATTTACATTCATTTGAATCGTAGACGAGGAATGCATAACACTTCGCAATGAATATTACATCTTACCATGAAACATAGAAATGAGATGCAATATCGCGTTTTAAGAAGCATTAGAACTCTAGTGCTACGATACCTAGACATCTGCAGACGCTATTTCCTAGCAAGGAAGTGTAGCATTTACATTCATTTGAAGTGTAGACGAGGAATACATGACACTTGGCAAATCATATAATATCTTACCATGAAAAATAGAAATGAGATGCGATATCGCGTTTTAAGAAGCACTAGAAAGCTATTGCTACGATACGTAGACATCTGCAAACACTATTTCCTAGCGAGGAAGTATCGCATTCAGATTCATTTGAAGTGTAGACTAGGAATACATAACACTTCGCAAATCATGTTATATCTTACCATGAAACATAGATATGAGATGCAATATCTCGTTTTAAGAAGCATTTGAACTCTATTGCTTCGATACGTAGAAATCTGCAAACGCCATTTCCTTGCAAGGAAGTGTCGCATTTACATTCATTTGAAGTGTAGACGAGGGATACATAACACTTCGCAAAACATATTATATCTTACCATGAAACATAGAAACGAGATGCAATATCACGTTTTAAGAAGCATTAGAACTCTATTGCTACGATACCTAGACATCTGCAGACGCTATTTCCTTGCAAGGAAGTGTCGCATTTACATTCATTTGAATCGTAGACGAGGAATGCATAACACTTCGCAATGAATATTACATCTTACCATGAAACATAGAAATGAGATGCAATATCGCGTTTTAAGAAGCATTAGAACTCTATTGCTACGATACCTAGACATCTGCAGACGCTATTTCCTAGCAAGGAAGTGTAGCATTTACATTCATTTGAAGTGTAGACGAGGAATACATGACACTTCGCAAATCATATTATACCTTACCATGAAACATAGAAATGAGATGCGATATCGCGTTTTAAGAAGCACTAGAAAGCTATTGCTACGATACGTAGACATCTGCAAACGCTATTTGCTAGCAAGGAAGTATCGCATTCACATTCATTTGAAGTGTAGACTAGGAATACATAACACTTCGCAAATCATGTTATATCTTACCATGAACCATAGAAATGAGATGCGATGTAGAATCATATGAACTCTATTGCTACGATACGTAGACATCTGCAATCGCTATTTCCTTGCAAGGAAATGTCGCATTTACATTCATTTGAATCGTAGACGAGGAATGCATAACACTTCGCAATGAATATTACATCTTACCATGAAACATTTAAATGAGATGCGATATCGCATTTTAAGAAGCATTAGAACTCTATTGCTACGATATCTAGACATCTGCAGACGCTATTTCCTTGCAAGGAAGTGTCGCATTTACATTCATTTGAATCGTAGACGAGGAATGCATAACACTTCGCAATGAATATTACATCTTACCATGAAACATTTAAATGAGATGCGATATCGCGTTTTAAGAAGCATTAGAACTCTATTGCTACGATACCTAGACATCTGCAGACGCTATTTCCTAGCAAGGAAGTGTCGCATTTACATTCATTTGAAGTGTAGACGAGGAATACATGACACTTCGCAAATCATATTATATCTTACCATGAAACATAGAAATGAAATGCGATATCGCGTTTTAAGAAGCATTAGAACTCCATTGCTACGATACCTAGACATCTGCAGACGCTATTTCCTAGCAAGGAAGTGTCGCATTTACATTCATTTGAAGTGTAGACGAGGAATACATGACACTTGGCAAATCATATAATATCTTACCATGAAAAATAGAAATGAGATGCGATATCGCGTTTTAAGAAGCACTAGAAAGCTATTGCTACGATACGTAGACATCTGCAAACACTATTTCCTAGCGAGGAAGTATCGCATTCACATTCATTTGAAGTGTAGACTAGGAATACATAACACTTCGCAAATCATGTTATATCTTACCATGAAACATAGAAATGAGATGCAATATCTCGTTTTAAGAAGCATTTGAACTCTATTGCTTCGATACGTAGACATCTGCAAACGCTATTTCCTTGCAAGGAAGTGTCGCATTTACATTCATTTGAAGTGTAGACGAGGGATACATAACACTTCGCAAAACATATTATATCTTACCATGAAACATAGAAATGAGATGCAATATCACGTTTTAAGAAGCATTAGAACTCTATTGCTACGATACCTGGACATCTGCAGACGCTATTTCCTTGCAAGGAAGTGTCGCATTTACATTCATTTGAATCGTAGACGAGGAATGCATAACACTTCGCAATGAATATTACATCTTACCATGAAACATAGAAATGAGATGCAATATCGCGTTTTAAGAAGCATTAGAACTCTATTGCTACGATACCTAGACATCTGCAGACGCTATTTCCTAGCAAGGAAGTGTAGCATATACATTCATTTGAAGTGTAGACGAGGAATACATGACACTTCGCAAATCATATTATACCTTACCATGAAACATAGAAATGAGATGCGATATCGCGTTTTAAGAAGCACTAGAAAGCTATTGCTACGATACGTAGACATCTGCAAACGCTATTTCCTAGGAAGGAAGTATCGCATTCACATTCATTTGAAGTGTAGACTAGGAATACATAACACTTCGCAAATCATGTTATATCTTACCATGAACCATAGAAATGAGATGCGATGTAGAATCATATGAACTCTATTGCTACGATACGTAGACATCTGCAATCGCTATTTCCTTGCAAGGAAGTGTCGCATTTACATTCATTTGAATCGTAGACGAGGAATGCATAACACTTCGCAATGAATATTACATCTTACCATGAAACATTTAAATGAGATGCGATATCGCATTTTAAGAAGCATTAGAACTCTATTGCTACGATACCTAGACATCTGCAGACGCTATTTCCTTGCAAGGAAGTGTCGCATTTACATTCATTTGAATCGTAGACGAGGAATGCATAACACTTCGCAATGAATATTACATCTTACCATGAAACATTTAAATGAGATGCGATATCGCGTTTTAAGAAGCATTAGAACTCTATTGCCACGATACCTAGACATCTGCAGACGCTATTTCCTAGCAAGGAAGTGTCGCATTTACATTCATTTGAAGTGTAGACGAGGAATACATGACACTTCGCAAATCATATTATATCTTACCATGAAACATAGAAATGAAATGCGATATCGCGTTTTAAGAAGCATTAGAACTCCATTGCTACGATACCTAGATATCTGCAGACGCTATTTCCTAGCAAGGAAGTGTCGCATTTACATTCATTTGAAGTGTAGACGAGGAATACATGACACTTGGCAAATCATATAATATCTTACCATGAAAAATAGAAATGAGATGCGATATCGCGTTTTAAGAAGCACTAGAACTCCATTGCTACGATACCTAGACATCTGCAGACGCTATTTCCTAGCAAGGAAGTGTCGCATTTACATTCATTTGAAGTGTAGACGAGGAATACATGACACTTGGCAAATCATATAATATCTTACCATGAAAAATAGAAATGAGATGCGATATCGCGTTTTAAGAAGCACTAGAAAGCTATTGCTACGATACGTAGACATCTGCAAACACTATTTCCTAGCGAGGAAGTATCGCATTCACATTCATTTGAAGTGTAGACTAGGAATACATAACACTTCGCAAATCATGTTATATCTTACCATGAAACATAGAAATGAGATGCGATATCGCGTTTTAAGAATCATATGAACTCTATTGCTACGATACGTAGACATCTGCAATCGCTATTTTCTTGCAATGAAGTGTCGCATTTACTTTCATTTGAATCGTAGACGAGGAATGCATAACACTTCGCAATGAATATTACATCTTACCATGAAACATAGAAACGAGATGCGATATCGCGCTTTAAGAAGCATTAGAAATCTATTGCTGCGATACGTAGACATCTGCAAACGCTATTTCCTTGCAAGGAAGTGTCGCATTTACATTCATTTGAATCGTAGACGAGGAATGCATAACACTTCGCAATGAAAATTATATCTTATCATGAAACATAGATATGAGATGCAATATCTCGTTTTAAGAAGCATTTGAACTCTATTGCTTCGATACGTAGATATCTGCAAACGCTATTTCCTTGCAAGGAAGTGTCGCATTTACATTCATTTGAAGTGTAGACGAGGGATACATAACACTTCGCAAAACATATTATATCTTACCATGAAACATAGAAATGAGATGCAATATCACGTTTTAAGAAGCATTAGAACTCTATTGCTACGATACCTAGACATCTGCAGACGCTATTTCCTTGCAAGGAAGTGTCGCATTTACATTCATTTGAATCGTAGACGAGGAATGCATAACACTTCGCAATGAATATTACATCTTACCATGAAACATAGAAATGAGATGCAATATCGCGTTTTAAGAAGCATTAGAACTCTAGTGCTACGATACCTAGACATCTGCAGACGCTATTTCCTAGCAAGGAAGTGTAGCATTTACATTCATTTGAAGTGTAGACGAGGAATACATGACACTTCGCAAATCATATTATACCTAACCATGAAACATAGAAATGAGATGCGATATCGCGTTTTAAGAAGCACTAGAGAGCTATTGCTACGATACGTAGACATGTGCAAACGCTATTTCCTAGCAAGGAAGTATCGCATTCACATTCATTTGAAGTGTAGACTAGGAATACATAACACTTCGCAAATCATGTTATATCTTACCATGAACCATAGAAATGAGATGCGATATAGAATCATATGAACTCTATTGCTACGATACGTAGACATCTGCAATCGCTATTTCCTTGCAAGGAAGTGTCGCATTTACATTCATTTGAATCGTAGACGAGGAATGCATAACACTTCGCAATGAATATTACATCTTACCATGAAACATTTAAATGAGATGCGATATCGCGTTTTAAGAAGCATTAGAACTCTATTGCTACGATACCTAGACATCTGCAGACGCTATTTCCTTGCAAGGAAGTGTCGCATTTACATTCATTTGAATCGTAGACGAGGAATGCATAACACTTCGCAATGAATATTACATCTTACCATGAAACATTTAAATGAGATGCGATATCGCGTTTTAAGAAGCATTAGAACTCTATTGCTACGATACCTAGACATCTGCAGACGCTATTTCCTAGCAAGGAAGTGTCGCATTTACATTCATTTGAAGTGTAGACGAGGAATACATGACACTTCGCAATTCATATTATATCTTACCATGAAACATAGAAATGAGATGCGATATCGCGTTTTAAGAAGCATTAGAACTCTATTGCTACGATACCTAGACATCTGCAGACGCTATTTCCTTGCAAGGAAGTGTCGCATTTACATTCATTTGAATCGTAGACGAGGAATGCATAACACTTCGCAATGAATATTACATCTTACCATGAAACATAGAAATGAGATGCCATATCGCGTTTTAAGAAGCATTAGAACTCTATTGCTACGATACCTAGACATCTGCAGACGCTATTTCCTAGCAAGGAAGTGTAGCATTTACATTCATTTGAAGTGTAGACGAGGAATACATGACACTTCGCAAATCATATTATACCTTACCATGAAACATAGAAATGAGATGCGATATCGCGTTTTAAGAAGCACTAGAAAGCTATTGCTACGATACGTAGACATCTGCAAACGCTATTTCCTAGCAAGGAAGTATCGCATTCACATTCATTTGAAGTGTAGACTAGGAATACATAACACTTCGCAAATCATGTTATATCTTACCATGAACCATAGAAATGAGATGCGATATAGAATCATATGAACTCTATTGCTACGATACGTAGACATCTGCAATCGCTATTTCCTTGCAAGGAAGTGTCGCATTTACATTCATTTGAATCGTAGACGAGGAATGCATAACACTTCGCAATGAATATTACATCTTACCATGAAACATTTAAATGAGATGCGATATCGCGTTTTAAGAAGCATTAGAACTCTCTTGCTACGATACCTAGACATCTGCAGACGCTATTTCCTTGCAAGGAAGTGTCGCATTTACATTCATTTGAAACGTAGACGAGGAATGCATAACACTTCGCAATGAATATTATATCTTATCATGAAACATAGATATGAGATGCAATATCTCGTTTTAAGAAGCATTTGAACTCTATTGCTTCGATACGTAGACATCTGCAAACGCTATTTCCTTGCAAGGAAGTGTCGCATTTACATTCATTTGAAGTGTAGACGAGGGATACATAACACTTCGCAAATCAAATTATATCTTACCATGAAACATAGAAATGAGATGCAATATCGCGTTTTAAGAAGCATTAGAACTCTATTGCTACGATACCTAGACATCTGCAGACGCTATTTCCTTGCAAGGAAGTGTCGCATTTACATTCATTTGAATCGTAGACGAGGAATGCATAACACTTCGCAATGAATATTACATCTTACCATGAAACATAGAAATGAGATGCAATATCGCGTTTTAAGAAGCATTAGAACTCTATTGCTACGATACCTAGACATCTGCAGACGCTATTTCCTAGCAAGGAAGTGTAGCATTTACATTCATTTGAAGTGTAGACGAGGAATACATGACACTTCGCAAATCATATTATACCTTACCATGAAACATAGAAATGAGATGCGATATCGCGTTTTAAGAAGCACTAGAAAGCTATTGCTACGATACGTAGACATCTGCAAACGCTATTTCCTAGCAAGGAAGTATCGCATTCACATTCATTTGAAGTGTAGACGAGGAATACATGACACTTCGCAAATCATATTATACCTAACCATGAAACATAGAAATGAGATGCGATATCGCGTTTTAAGAAGCACTAGAAAGCTATTGCTACGATACGTAGACATCTGCAAACGCTATTTCCTAGCAAGGAAGTATCGCATTCACATTCATTTGAAGTGTAGACTAGGAATACATAACACTTCGCAAATCATGTTATATCTTACCATGAACCATAGAAATGAGATGTGATATAGAATCATATGAACTCTATTGCTACGATACGTAGATATCTGCAATCGCTATTTCCTTGCAAGGAAGTGTCGCATTTACATTCATTTGAATCGTAGACGAGGAATGCATAACACTTCGCAATGAATATTACATCTTACCATGAAACATTTAAATGAGATGCGATATCGCGTTTTAAGAAGCATTAGAACTCTATTGCTACGATACCTAGACATCTGCAGACGCTATTTCCTTGCAAGGAAGTGTCGCATTTACATTCATTTGAATCGTAGACGAGGAATGCATAACACTTCGCAATGAATATTACATCTTACCATGAAACATTTAAATGAGATGCGATATCGCGTTTTAAGAAGCATTAGAACTCTATTGCTACGATACCTAGACATCTGCAGACGCTATTTCCTAGCAAGGAAGTGTCGTATTTACATTCATTTGAAGTGTAGACGAGGAATACATGAGACTTCGCAATTCATATTATATCTTACCATGAAACATAGAAATGAGATGCGATATCGCGTTTTAAGAAGCACTAGAAAGCTATTGTTACGATACGTAGACATCTGCAAACGCTATTTCCTAGCAAGGAAGTATCGCATTCACATTCATTTGAAGTGTAGACTAGGAATACATAACACTTCGCAAATCATGTTATATCTTACCATGAACCATAGAAATGAGATGCGATATAGAATCATATGAACTCTATTGCTACGATACGTAGACATCTGCAATCGCTATTTCCTTGCAAGGAAGTGTCGCATTTACATTCATTTGAATCGTAGACGAGGAATGCATAACACTTCGCAATGAATATTACATCTTACCATGAAACATTTAAATGAGATGCGATATCGCGTTTTAAGAAGCATTAGAACTCTATTGCTACGATACCTAGACATCTGCAGACGCTATTTCCTTGCAAGGAAGTGTCGCATTTACATTCATTTGAATCGTAGACGAGGAATGCATAACACTTCGCAATGAATATTACATCTTACCATGAAACATAGAAATGAGATGCAATATCGCGTTTTAAGAAGCATTAGAACTCTATTGCTACGATACCTAGACATCTGCAGACGCTATTTCCTAGCAGGGAAGTGTAGCATTTACATTCATTTGAAGTGTAGACGAGGAATACATGACACTTCGCAAATCATATTATACCTTACCATGAAACATAGAAATGAGATGCGATATCGCGTTTTAAGAAGCACTAGAAAGCTATTGCTACGATACGTAGACATCTGCAAACGCTATTTCCTAGCAAGGAAGTATCGCATTCACATTCATTTGAAGTGTAGACTAGGAATACATAACACTTCGCAAATCATGTTATATCTTACCATGAACCATAGAAATGAGATGCGATATAGAATCATATGAACTCTATTGCTACGATACGTAGACATCTGCAATCGCTATTTCCTTGCAAGGAAGTGTCGCATTTACATTCATTTGAATCGTAGACGAGGAATGCATAACACTTCGCAATGAATATTACATCTTACCATGAAACATTTAAATGAGATGCGATATCGCGTTTTAAGAAGCATTAGAACTCTATTGCTACGATACCTAGACATCTGCAGACGCTATTTCCTTGCAAGGAAGTGTCGCATTTACATTCATTTGAAACGTAGACGAGGAATGCATAACACTTCGCAATGAATATTATATCTTATCATGAAACATAGATATGAGATGCAATATCTCGTTTTAAGAAGCATTTGAACTCTATTGCTTCGATACGTAGACATCTGCAAACGCTATTTCCTTGCAAGGAAGTGTCGCATTTACATTCATTTGAAGTGTAGACGAGGGATACATAACACTTCGCAAATCAAATTATATCTTACCATGAAACATAGAAATGAGATGCAATATCGCGTTTTAAGAAGCATTAGAACTCTATTGCTACGATACCTAGACATCTGCAGACGCTATTTCCTTGCAAGGAAGTGTCGCATTTACATTCATTTGAATCGTAGACGAGGAATGCATAACACTTCGCAATGAATATTACATCTTACCATGAAACATAGAAATGAGATGCAATATCGCGTTTTAAGAAGCATTAGAACTCTATTGCTACGATACCTAGACATCTGCAGACGCTATTTCCTAGCAAGGAAGTGTAGCATTTACATTCATTTGAAGTGTAGACGAGGAATACATGACACTTCGCAAATCATATTATACCTTACCATGAAACATAGAAATGAGATGCGATATCGCGTTTTAAGAAGCACTAGAAAGCTATTGCTACGATACGTAGACATCTGCAAACGCTATTTCCTAGCAAGGAAGTATCGCATTCACATTCATTTGAAGTGTAGACGAGGAATACATGACACTTCGCAAATCATATTATACCTAACCATGAAACATAGAAATGAGATGCGATATCGCGTTTTAAGAAGCACTAGAAAGCTATTGCTACGATACGTAGACATCTGCAAACGCTATTTCCTAGCAAGGAAGTATCGCATTCACATTCATTTGAAGTGTAGACTAGGAATACATAACACTTCGCAAATCATATAATATCTTACCATGAACCATAGAAATGAGATGTGATATAGAATCATATGAACTCTATTGCTACGATACGTAGATATCTGCAATCGCTATTTCCTTGCAAGGAAGTGTCGCATTTACATTCATTTGAATCGTAGACGAGGAATGCATAACACTTCGCAATGAATATTACATCTTACCATGAAACATTTAAATGAGATGCGATATCGCGTTTTAAGAAGCATTAGAACTCTATTGCTACGATACCTAGACATCTGCAGACGCTATTTCCTTGCAAGGAAGTGTCGCATTTACATTCATTTGAATCGTAGACGAGGAATGCATAACACTTCGCAATGAATATTACATCTTACCATGAAACATTTAAATGAGATGCGATATCGCGTTTTAAGAAGCATTAGAACTCTATTGCTACGATACCTAGACATCTGCAGACGCTATTTCCTAGCAAGGAAGTGTCGTATTTACATTCATTTGAAGTGTAGACGAGGAATACATGAGACTTCGCAATTCATATTATATCTTACCATGAAACATAGAAATGAGATGCGATATCGCGTTCTAAGAAGCATTAGAACACTACTGCTACGATAGGTAGACATTTGCAAACGCTATTTCCTTGCAAGGAAGTGTCGCATTTACATTCAATTGAAGTGTAGACGAGGAATACATAACACTTGGCAAATCATATTAATTCTTACCATGAAACATAGAAATGAAATGCGATATCTCGTTTTAAGAAGCATTAGAACTCTATTGCTACGATACCTAGACATCTGCAGACGCTATTTCCTTGCAAGGAAGTGTCGCATTTACATTCATTTGAATCGTAGACGAGGAATGCATTACACTTCGCAATGAATATTACATCTTACCATGAAACATAGAAATGAGATGCGATATCGCGTTTTAAGAAGCATTAGAACTCTATTGCTACGATACGTAGACATCTGCAAACGCTATTTCCTTGCAAGGAAGAGTTGCATTTACATTCATTTGAATCGTAGACGAGGAATGCATAACACTTCGCAATGAATATTACATCTTACCATGAAACATTTAAATGAGATGCGATATCGCGTTTTAAGAAGCATTAGAACTCTATTGCTACGATACCTAGACATCTGCAGACGCTATTTCCTTGCAAGGAAGTGTCGCATTTACATTCATTTGAAGTGTAGACGAGGGATACATAACACTTCGGAAAACATATTATATCTTACCATGAAACATAGAAATGAGATGCAATATCACGTTTTAAGAAGCATTAGAACTCTATTGCTACGATACCTAGACATCTGCAGACGCTATTTCCTTGCAAGGAAGTGTCGCATTTACATTCATTTGAATCGTAGACGAGGAATGCATAACACTTCGCAATGAATATTACATCTTACCATGAAACATAGAAATGAGATGCAATATCGCGTTTTAAGAAGCATTAGAACTCTATTGCTACGATACCTAGACATCTGCAGACGCTATTTCCTAGCAAGGAAGTGTAGCATTTACATTCATTTGAAGTGTAGACGAGGAATACATGACACTTCGCAAATCATATTATACCTAACCATGAAACATAGAAATGAGATGCGATATCGCGCTTTAAGAAGCACTAGAAAGCTATTGCTACGATACGTAGACATCTGCAAACGCTATTTCCTAGCAAGGAAGTATCGCATTCACATTCATTTGAAGTGTAGACTAGGAATACATAACACTTCGCAAATCATGTTATATCTTACCATGAACCATAGAAATGAGATGCGATATAGAATCATATGAACTCTATTGCTACGATACGTAGATATCTGCAATCGCTATTTCCTTGCAAGGAAGTGTCGCATTTACATTCATTTGAATCGTAGACGAGGAATGCATAACACTTCGCAATGAATATTACATCTTACCATGAAACATTTAAATGAGATGCGATATCGCGTTTTAAGAAGCATTAGAACTCTATTGCTACGATACCTAGACATCTGCAGACGCTATTTCCTTGCAAGGAAGTGTCGCATTTACATTCATTTGAATCGGAGACGAGGAATGCATAACACTTCGCAATGAATATTACATCTTACCATGAAACATTTAAATGAGATGCGATATCGCGTTTTAAGAAGCATTAGAACTCTATTGCTACGATACCTAGACATCTGCAGACGCTATTTCCTAGCAAGGAAGTGTCGTATTTACATTCATTTGAAGTGTAGACGAGGAATACATGACACTTCGCAATTCATATTATATCTTACCATGAAACATAGAAATGAGATGCGATATCGCGTTCTAAGAAGCATTAGAACACTACTGCTACGATAGGTAGACATTTGCAAACGCTATTTCCTTGCAAGGAAGTGTCGCATTTACATTCAATTGAAGTGTAGACGAGGAATACATAACACTTGGCAAATCATATTAATTCTTACCATGAAACATAGAAATGAAATGCGATATCTCGTTTTAAGAAGCATTAGAACTCTATTGCTACGATACCTAGACATCTGCAGACGCTATTTCCTTGCAAGGAAGTGTCGCATTTACATTCATTTGAATCGTAGACGAGGAATGCATTACACTTCGCAATGAATATTACATCTTACCATGAAACATAGAAATGAGATGCGATATCGCGTTTTAAGAAGCATTAGAACTCTATTGCTACGATACGTAGACATCTGCAAACGCTATTTCCTTGCAAGGAAGAGTTGCATTTACATTCATTTGAATCGTAGACGAGGAATGCATAACACTTCGCAATGAATATTATATCTTATCATGAAACATAGATATGAGATGCAATATCTCGTTTTAAGAAGCGTTTGAACTCTATTGCTTCCATACGTAGACATCTGCAAACGCTATTTCCTTGCAAGGAAGTGTCGCATTTAAATTCATTTGAAGTGTAGACGAGGGATACATGACACTTCGCAAATCATATTATACCTTACCATGAAACATAGAAATGAGATGCGATATCGCGTTTTAAGAAGCACTAGAAAGCTATTGCTACGATACGTAGACATCTGCAAACGCTATTTCCTAGCAAGGAAGTATCGCATTCACATTCATTTGAAGTGTAGACTAGGAATACATAACACTTCGCAAATCCTGTTTTATCTTACCATGAACCATAGAAATGAGATGCGATATCGAATCATATGAACTCTATTGCTACGATACGTAGACATCTGCAATCGCTATTTCCTTGTGTGACGTCCGGCGTATCGCCGTCCACCCTCCGACACCTCCCACAGAGAGCAGGGACGAATTACCTGCACCCGTCCACGGCCAAGCGCACGGGTAAACACCCCTTTCGCCGAGCTAAGGCAGCCGACCCGCAAATCACGCCCCGGAGATGGACCAATCATTTGCGCTACCGCGCAAATCACAGCACCCACGATCCACCTTCGCAACAACGACTCACCGAATCGCCCACCGTAACTCAGCCATACTTCATTTTCTCCAACATATATAATTATACATATTAAGTCTAGATCTAAGTACACACGACACTATTCGATGTAACACGAACAACACTCACACATAATTTTAAGATATATTTATAATCAATATTCTCTAAGAAACGATGCGCTCGCGCGCGCACTCGACGCGCGCGGCTCACGCGTAACGCGAGCCGCGCCTCACCGCAAGGGCCGTCCGCCCTACTCCTACCGTCCGCCCCACTCGAAGGGCTCAGCGACTCGCGCGCCACGAGAACCGAGGAGGTCTCGTGCACGCGAGTGGATCGTCACTTCGTCTCGGGCATCGCCCGGCTCCGGTTCTCTTCCGACTTCATCCCGGGCATCGCCCGACTTCGGACCTCTCTCTAACCTCGACTTCTAGTTCAAATCGTATTCAAGTTCCATTTCAAGTTCCTATTCTATTTCTAAATCTAAGTTCTATTTCTAGTTCATTAAGTTACTCTAAATCTAGATAGGGAAGTAAGTGTATAGCTAGGATTAATCAAGAATATATCTTTATTTTATTTCTACATTCGAGTCCTTATTCATTTTATATCTACGCGACACCCTCCGGTTCTCGCGTACAACCATACACAGCGCTACTTTGCGGAGATACAGACACTTGAACCTCTGCATTAGATAGAGCGGACCGCCGCTTATCTGTGCCGAATACAAGTGGAAGATCTCCCGAGTGGACGATCATTCTTCGCCCTCCTGGACCGACGACGATAGAGCGGACCGCCGCTTATCCGACTCGAATCTAGCTAGGAGAAGAAGATCTCGTATGTGTCGCACCGCTACCAAGAAGACGCGCCGCGCCGGTAGAAAGAATTTCTTGCGACAACTTGTGCGGGAGTACAACGGATCCCAGGCGTGCCCAGCCTACCATTCCGTGATTGCTGTTACTGCTGTCCGCATCCAGCCTCCTGCAGCACCACCGACATCTCCGACGCCAGCATCCGAGTCCGGTCAACGTCGCTGGACCCTCACTCCATTGACGCTCCCTCAACGCCCATCTTACGCGTCCACTGTCCCAGCCGGTGACCCTCGACGACAGCGGTACCTGGAAAGGGAATATTAAGGTGTTAATCGACGAAAGGTAAGTAAATTTTACTTTACCGCATCGAAAAGGGTACAATTACCGCTCGCGTCCCATAAAAGGAAACCACGGTACCCATCACAATCGAGTGATCGGCCCTGTGTTTTATATTTCGTTTCGTACGGACGACTCCGGAAATTTTCCCGGTCCCGGACGTGACACGAATTTGGTGATAGCGGTGGGATAAGCCTCGCGATTTCCGTCAGAAATTCTGCTCGATCGGGAACGCGACCAACTACGGCGACGCGAACGCCGGTAAAGACCCGTCACCAGCCGCCTCGAGGCACCGCCGCGACTAGTGAAACCGACAAAGAGCACCGCGCAGCTCGAACAATAGACTTTCAAGACGCACTTGCCGAACCTCTTCCGCGAACCACCGATACGACCGAAAGCAATCGGGCCGCTGATAACACTATCGCGTTACTTCAGCAGTTAGATCAGATGCGTCGCGAACTGGAAGCGCTCCGACGATCTCAAAATCTCACTAGGACCGATACAGCGTCTCTCGAATTTCCCGGTCTTAATTCAACGCCACCGCGAAGCGCGTACGTGGATAATCTCAATTCACACGACGAGCTATCTTTAAAACAGGCATTAGAATCCGTCCCGCAGTACGATGGCCAAAATATACCCGTGTTGCAATTTACGCGTGCATGTAAGCGAGCGTACGACTTGATCCCGAACGGATGCGAGCGCACATTTACGCGTCTCGTGAAAAGTAAATTGAAAGGTCGTGCATATTTAGCCGTAGAGGATGAGCCATGCAATTCCATTCTTGAGCTGACAGACATCCTTAGAAATTCATTCGGAGCTATTCGATCCGCCAATCACTATAGAGGTGAACTAACGAACATCTTTATGAAGCCCGGAGAACATATCCTTGATTACGTTAGTAGAGTTAAAGACCTTCGGTCAGCGATAATTGATTGCGAGAGACTTTCCCCATACGTTTCGCAATCAGCCTCCAACGTGGATGAGCTGACGCTTCGTTGTTTTATAGATGGATTGATCCCCGAAATTAGATTGCAAATTCCGTTGTCACAGGTACAGTCTCCGCAAGACGCGTTCGCGCGCGCTCGAGAACTCTATAAGCGTCATATTCTAGATTGTGAACGTTTAGCATCCTCTCGACCCCGCGCTGAACCAAAATTTATTCGCAACGAAGTAGTTTGTTCGGTCTGTAACAATACTGGTCACTACGCTAGAGACTGTCGCTCCAGATCCATGCCGCGACAAATCTCGAACGCGCCTCGTCCGATCGTTCCACGCGATGCCCCCACGAATAGGGCATCCTACGAAAATCCGCGTCCTTTAATGTCACAGGACAGATACTGCAGATACTGCGAAAATCCGGGCCATACCATCGAAGAGTGCCGCAAAAGGCAATTCAACAATAATCTTCGGCAATCGGGAAACGAATACGGCCTCCAGCCGCGCCGCGAGACAGGTCGCGAGGCCGCCCGGAATATAAAACCTCTCGCGATAAACGACCAACATTCTATGATAGACAACGCAGCGCCTCAATAAGACTGACTGGGAAAACTAATACTCCCAGCGTAATTCTACGTTCGGCCGCCTTATTAAAAGACACGGAATTTATGATAGACACGGGCGCGGAAATTAACATTATAAAAAAATCGGCACTATCTCCTTCCGCACGTGTAGACCGGTCCGAAATATTAGTTATTACCGGTGTAACCAACGGGCAAACCAATACGATAGGTTCCGTGAACATCGTCTTATTCGGCCGCGTAGTACCGTTTAACGTTGTTAACAACGATTTTCCATTAAAACCAGACGGTATTCTAGGGTCAGGTTTCTGCGCTGACGCAGAAATTTCTTTCATTAAGAAACAAGTCAGGTGGCACGGAACGACTATACCGTTTTGTCGCGATATAATTTCCACGGAAATAACACAAAACCCTAATTCAGGACAAATCATTCCGAGAAATCGCGAACCGACGAAACCGACAGTCGAAAAGCCGCCAGTACCAATTCCAAATCCAAAATCTGTTACGAAATCGCAAAAAGAGCCGCGGAAAACCGCGAAAAAATTTTTCAAAAAGGATAAATTCTCCATTCCACCAGGCGCAAATGTCGGTATTAAAGTCCGTATAATAAATACTCACATTTCCGAGGGAATAATTCCCCGAATCGACATCGCGCCGGGTGTTTATTTCGGTGACGCATTAGTCAAAGTAAACGGAGATAAGGCGATCGCGAGAATTACAAACTCCACCGACCAGACAGTCGAATTCGCTTTATCTCCGATCGAACTCGAACCGTTGGAAATATCGGATAACCCAACGGAAAAGAATAACACGCTGTTTCCAACGTTCTCACGAACGACAAATACTCGTTCAAATTTTAATTCTATTTCTGCCGAACGGTCCGGCAAAACCCAGAAGGGTAATTCGAATCTCTCTAATTCTAATTCAACGCCGCGTCTTGAGCACGGATTCCCTCCTTCAGCGGAAAACAAACGAACATACGCGCAAGTAACGAAATCAGCCGTGGAAAATAACTCGACGAAATCTCGACTCCAGAAAATAATAGAATCACTTCGACTCGAACACTTAAATATAGAAGAGAGAAACCACGTCATAGAATTAATAGATAAGAGTCAAGATTTGTTTTATATCGAGGGAGATAGGTTAGGCCATACCACGGCAGCGTCGCACAAAATTCCTACGGTTGACGAAAAACCGATTAATGTTAAGCAATACCGATTCCCACCCGCTCACAAGGAGGAAATTCGAAAGCAAATAGAGTCCCTTCTACATAACGGCATTATTAAAGATTCTAAATCCCCTTATAATTCTCCTCTTTGGGTCGTCCCCAAAAAGGCGGATTCCCAGGGAAAAAAGAGATGGAGGGTAGTTATAGATTACCGCGCACTGAATGAAAAGTCGATCGCGGACGCGTACCCATTGCCATGCATAACCGAGATATTAGATCAACTCGGGAGTGCAAAATATTTTAGCACGTTCGATCTGGCCAGTGGCTTCCACCAGATTCCCATGGAACCCACTGACGCGCACAAAACAGCATTTTCAACACCCAACGGTCATTACGAATTCACTCGAATGCCATTCGGTTTGAAAAACGCACCGGCAACCTTTCAACGTCTTATGGACAGCGCGCTCTCAGGCCTACAGGGAAACGAATTGTTCGTATATCTCGACGATATCGTTGTGTATGCCAGCTCTCTCCAAGAGCACGCTGCGAAGTACTCGAAACTCGTAAATAAACTTAGAGAGGCTAATCTATCCCTGCAGCCTGATAAGTGCGAGTTCCTCCGGCGAGAAGTAAGCTACTTGGGACACATCATAAGCGAGAATGGTGTGAAACCCGATCCGGGTAAAATAAGCACAGTCCAGAATTTTCCACGTCCGAATAACCAAAAACAGATCAAACAATTTCTAGGCTTAGCGGGATACTATAGACGCTTCATCCCAAATTTTTCAAACACGGCGAAACCACTAACTAATCTATTGAAGAAAGACGCACCGTTCGTCTGGCGTAACGAACAACAAAACGCTTTTGTAAAACTCCGAGATGCGCTATGCGAGGCGCCAATTCTTCAATATCCTAATTTCAAACTCCCATTTGTTATCACCACAGATGCATCAACGGATGCGATAGGCGCCGTACTGAGCCAAGGGCAAATAGGTCGCGATTTACCGATAGCGTATACGTCTAGACTCTTAAATTCAGCCGAGAGAAATTATTCGACGATAGAAAAGGAGTGTCTCGCTATCATTTACGCAGTTCATCAATTCAGGCCATACGTCTATGGCAATCAATTCAAGCTGGTAACAGACCATCGTCCACTGGTGTGGATGAACTCTGTTAAGGACCCATCCAGCCGTCTCGTCAGGTGGAGATTAAAACTCGCGGAGTACTATTATGAAATTGTATACAAATCGGGTAAAACGAATTTAAACGCAGATGCATTATCGCGAAATCCAGCGAAAGTCTGTCCCTTGATTCAACCATCCTCCTCCGACGAAGACATATTTGATATTCCTCCAAAATCTCGAAAACAACAAGAATCCACAATGTCTCTGCCTCCTCCGCCGCCTCCACCTTCACCCGTTACGGATCAACCCACCTCGGATAACTTACCGACGGAACACACGAGATACGAACCATTGTTTAAATTCACACGCGACAATATCGCCATGAGACGTGATAACGTTGTTCTCTTCATTACCAAGTCCGGACAGCCTTATGACGCAGGAGCTAAACAAATTGATGAAGCGGGAAAATTCTTTTCACATAAAACGGGAATCAACCTCACAAAAGCCAAACTAGTCCAAGTCGATAATTTTTACCAAATCCAATTGCCAGTCGTAGAACACGAAAAACGCGCAATTGATTTCGATTTAGTAGTAGAAGCTCTACGTTCTCTCTTCGATGTCGTTTCAGAATTACAACTAACTTCAATAAGCATAGCTCAAACGTACTTAGATTCAATTTCATGGTCGCGAATTCAGAAAATATTACAAGATTTATTTTACGAAACCCCGCTTCAAATTACCGTTTGCCAAGGCTTGATACTCATTCCACCCGAACAACATAGAGAGTGTATCATAAAAACAAATCACGATACACCGGTTGGCGGACATAAAGGCGTAAACAAAACATACTCGCGCATCAGAGAACGTTATTATTGGCCAAACATGAAGGCCCAAATTCAAGAGTATATTAGTAAATGCAAGAGCTGCCAATCCGAAAAACTAGTCCGAGTCAAAACCAAACAACCATTAACCTTAACGGATACCCCAGGATGCGCCTTTGATAAAATATCGATGGACGTCATGGGTCCGCTTCCAACCACTCCCGAAGGTTTTACAAATATCCTAACAATACAAGATTTATTAACAAAATACTCCGTCGCAATTCCACTCAAACATACATCTGCGGTCGATATTGCAGATGCCTTGATTACCCAATTTATATGCAAGTTCGGATGCCCAGAAGGGATTCTAACCGACCAAGGCACAAACTTCATAAACAGCCTTATAAAAGCAATAGCAATCAAATTTCGAATTAAACAATATAAATCAACTGCATTCCACCCTCAGACAAACGGTTCGGTGGAAAGATCCCACCACGTGCTCGCTGAATATCTTAAACATTTCATCAGCACCAGTGGCGATTGGGAAAGATGGCTCCCATACGCCATGTTTTCATATAACACCAGCGTTCACGAAGGCACTTTGTACACACCCCACGAGTTAGTTTTCGGGCGTATCGCCAGAACGCCTTCGGAAACACCGTTCCAAGATCTGTCGGAAAACGAGACATACTCGGATTATTTAATCGAACTCAATCAGAAAATTTCTAACTCTCAGAAAATAGCGAAAGAAAATCTGGACCGTGCAAAACAGCGAGCGAAGCATTATTATGATAAAAAACAAAATGTACAGAAATTCGAGACCGGACAATGGGTGTTCCTATTAAGAGAACCACTCAAACACAAGTTCCAATCACAATACGTGGGCCCATACCGGATTCTCGAAGTTCTAAGCAATAATAATGTCAAATTGTCAATCAAAGGGAAAACAAAAATTGTCCACGCGAACAAATTGAAACTGTGTAAACGCATGAATGAATTTGAAAAGAAAAAGACTGAAAATGAAACGAGTGAGAGCGAGACAGGTGCGAGAATTAGTGCTAATCGTATCAGTACAACTGACAAAGACAGTGATAGTGCTAGTTCCGATCCAATGAGAGACGAAGGTGCAATCCATAACAAAAGAGGCCACTCCATAGAGGCAGAACGAGCCCGGTACACCAATAAACGCAGGGACTCAGCGGTACCACGGCAGCCAGCCGGCAGCGCAGCAAACTTCGAGGCCCACCCCGACAGGTATCAGCCAGTCAGGAGATCTTGGCCCCGCCAAGATTCCTTTTCGAGGGGGGAGGTGTGACGTCCGGCGTATCGCCGTCCACCCTCCGACACCTCCCACAGAGAGCAGGGACGAATTACCTGCACCCGTCCACGGCCAAGCGCACGGGTAAACACCCCTTTCGCCGAGCTAAGGCAGCCGACCCGCAAATCACGCCCCGGAGATGGACCAATCATTTGCGCTACCGCGCAAATCACAGCACCCACGATCCACCTTCGCAACAACGAACCACCGAATCGCCCGCCGTAACTCAGCCATACTTCATTTTCTCCAACATATATAATTATACATATTAAGTCTAGATCTAAGTACACACGACACTATTCGATGTAACACGAACAACACTCACACATAATTTTAAGATATATTTATAATCAATATTCTCTAAGAAGCGATGCGCTCGCGCGCGCACTCGACGCGCGCGGCTCACGCGTAACGCGAGCCGCGCCCCACCGCAAGGGCCGTCCGCCCTACTCCTACCGTCCGCCCCACTCGAAGGGCTCAGCGACTCGCGCGCCACGAGAACCGAGGAGGTCTCGTGCACGCGAGTGGATCGTCACTTCGTCTCGGGCATCGCCCGGCTCCGGTTCTCTTCCAACTTCATCCCGGGCATCGCCCGACTTCGGATCTCTCTCAAACCTCGACTTCTAGTTCAAATCGTATTCAAGTTCCTATTCTATTTCTAAATCTAATTTCTATTTCTAGTTCATTAAGTTATTCTAAGTCTAGATAGGGAAGTAAGTGTATAGCTAGGATTAATCAAGAATATATCTTTATTTTATTTCTACATTCGAGTCCTTATTCATTTTATATCTACGCGACACCCTCCGGTTCTCGCGTACAACCATACACAGCGCTACTTTGCGGAGATACAGACACTTGAACCTCTGCATTAGATAGAGCGGACCGCCGCTTATCTGTGCCGAAAACAAGTGGAAGATCTCCCGAGTGGACGATCATTCTTCGCCCTCCTGGACCGACGACGATAGAGCGGACCGCCGCTTATCCGACTCGAATCTAGTTAGGAGAAGAAGATCTCGTATGTGTCGCACCGCTACCAAGAAGACGCGCCGCGCCGGTAGAAAGAATTTCTTGCGACAACTTGTGCGGGAGTACAACGGATCCCAGGCGTGCCCAGCCTACCATTCCGTGATTGCTGTTACTGCTGTCCGCATCCAGCCTCCTGCAGCACCACCGACATCTCCGACGCCAGCATCCGAGTCCGGTCAACGTCGCTGGACCCTCACTCCATTGACGCTCCCTCAACGCCCATCTTACGCGTCCACTGTCCCAGCCGGTGACCCTCGACGACAGCGGTACCTGGAAAGGGGATATTAAGGTGTTAATCGACGAAAGGTAAGTAAATTTCACTTTACCGCATCGAAAAGGGTAAAATTACCGCTCGCGTCCCATAAAAGGAAACCACGGTACCCATCACAATCGAGTGATCGGCCCTGTGTTTTATATTTCGTTTCGTACGGTCGACTCCGGAAATTCTCCCGGTCCCGGACGTGACAGAACTCTATTGCTACAACACCTAGACATCTGCAGACGCTATTTCCTAGCAAGGAAGTGTCGCATTTACATTCATTTGAAGTGTAGACGAGGAATACATGATACTTCGCTAATCATATTATACCTTACCATGAAACATAGAAATGAGATGCGATATCGCGTTTTAAGAATCATAAGAACTCTATTGCTACGATACGTAGACATATGCAAACGCTATTTCCTTGCAAGGAAGTGTCGCATTTACATTCATTTGATGTGTAGACGAGGAATACATAACACTTCGCAAATCATATTATATCTTACCATGAAACATAGAAATGAGATGCGATATCGCGTTCTAAGAAGCATTAGAACTCTACTGCTACGATACGTAAACATCTACAAACGCTATTTCCTAGCGAGGAAGTGTCGCATTCACATTCATTTGAAGTGTAGACGAGGAATACATAACACTTCGCAAATCATATTATATCTTACCATGAAACATAGAAATGAGATGCGACATCGCGTTCTAAGAAGCATTAGAACACTACTGCTACGATAGGTAGACATTTGCAAACGCTATTTCCTTGCAAGGAATTGCCGCATTTACATTCATTTGAAGTGTAGACGAGGAATACGTAACACTCCGCAAATCATATTATATCTTACCATGAAACATAGAAATGAGATGCGATATCGCGTTTTAAGAATCATAAGAACTCTATTGCTACGATACGTAGACATCTGCAAACGTTATTTCCTTGCAAAGAAGTGTCGCATTTACATTCATTTGAAGTGTAGACGAGGAATACATAACACTTCGCAAATCATATTATATCTTACCATGAAACATAGAAATGAGATGCGACATCGCGTTCTAAGAAGCATTAGAACACTACTGCAACGATAGGTAGACATTTGCAAACGCTATTTCCTTGCAAAGAAGTGTCGCATTTACATTCATTTGAAGTGTAGACGAGGAATACATAACACTTCGCAAATCATATTATATCTTACCATGAAACATAGAAATGCGATGCGATATCGCGATTTAAGAATCATAAGAACTCTATTGCTACGATACGTAGACATCTGCAAACGCTATTTCCTTGATAGGAAGTGTCGCATTTACATTCATTTGAATCGTAGACGAGGAATGCATTTCACTTCGCATTGAATATTATATCTTATCATGAAACATAGATATGAGATGCAATATCTCGTCTTAAGAAGCATTTGAACTCTATTGCTACGATACGTAGACATCTGCAAGCGCTATTTCCTTGCAAGGGAGTGTCGCATTTACATTCATTTGAATCGTAGACGAGGAATACATAACACTTCGCAAATCATATTATATCTTACCATGAAACATAGAAATGAGATGCGATATCGCGTTCTAAGAAGCATTAGAACTCTACTGCTACGATACGTAGACATCTGCAAACGCTATTTCCTAGCGAGGAAGTGTCGCATTCACATTCATTTGAAGTGTAGACGAGGAATACATGATACTTCGCTAATCATATTATATCTTACCATGAAACATAGAAATGAGATGCGACATCGCGTTCCAAGAAGCATTAGAACACTACTGCTACAATAGGTAGACATTTGCAAACGCTATTTCCTTGCAAGGAATTGTCGTATTTACATTCATTTGAAGTGTAGAAGAGGAATACAAAACACTCCGCAAATCATATTATATCTTACCATGAAACATAGAAATGAGATGCGATATCGCGTTTTAAGAAGCATTAGAAATCTATTGCTACGATACGTAGACATCTGGAAACGCTATTTCCTTGCAAGGAAGTGTCGCATTCACATTCATTTGAAGTGTAGACGAGGAATACATGATACTTCGCTAATCATACTCTATCTTACCATGAAACATAGAAATGAGATGCGATATCGCGTTTTAAGAAGCATTAGAAATCTATTGCTACGATACGTAGACATCTGCAATCGCTATTTCCTAGCGTGGAAGTGTCGCATTCACATTCATTTGAAGTGTAGACGAGGAATACATAACACTTCGCAAATCATATTATATCTTACCATGAAACATAGAAATGAGATGCAATATTGCGATTTAAGAGTCATAAGAACTCGATTGCTACGATATGCAGACATCTGCAAACGCTATTTCCTTGCAAGGAAGTGTCGCATTTACATTCATTTGAATCGTAGACGAGGAATGCATATCACTTCGCAATGAATATTATATCTTATCATGAAACATAGATATGAGATGCAATATCTCGTTTTAAGAAGCATTTGAACTCTATTTCTACGATACGTAGACATCTGCAAGCGCTATTTCCTTGCAAGGGAGTGTCGCATTTACATTCATTTGAAGTGTAGACGAGGAATACATAACACTTCGCAAATCACATTATATCTTACCATGAAACATAGAAATGAGATGCGATATCGCGTTTTAAGAAGCATTAGAACTCTATTGCTACGATACCTAGACATCTGCAGACGCTATTTCCTAGCAAGGAAGTGTCGCATTTACATTCATTTGAAGTGTAGACGAGGAATACATAACACTTCGCAAGTCATATTATATCTTACCATGAAGCATAGAAATGAGATGCGATATCGCGTTTTAAGAAGCATTAGAACTCTATTGCTACGATACATAGACATCTGCAGACGCTATTTCCTAGCGAGGAAGTGTCGCATTCACATTCATTTGAAGTGTAGACGAGGAATACATAACACTTCGCAAATCATATTATATCTTACCATGAAACATAGAAATGAGATGCGACATCGCGTTCTAAGAAGCATTAGAACACTACTGCTACGATAGGTAGACATTTGCAAACGCTATTTCCTTGCAAGGAATTGCCGCATTTACATTCATTTGAAGTGTAGACGAGGAATACGTAACACTCCGCAAATCATATTATATCTTACCATGAAACATAGAAATGAGATGCGATATCGCGTTTTAAGAATCATAAGAACTCTATTGCTACGATACGTAGACATCTGCAAACGTTATTTCCTTGCAAAGAAGTGTCGCATTTACATTCATTTGAAGTGTAGACGAGGAATACATAACACTTCGCAAATCATATTATATCTTACCATGAAACATAGAAATGAGATGCGACATCGCGTTCTAAGAAGCATTAGAACACTACTGCAACGATAGGTAGACATTTGCAAACGCTATTTCCTTGCAAAGAAGTGTCGCATTTACATTCATTTGAAGTGTAGACGAGGAATACATAACACTTCGCAAATCATATTATATCTTACCATGAAACATAGAAATGCGATGCGATATCGCGATTTAAGAATCATAAGAACTCTATTGCTACGATACGTAGACATCTGCAAACGCTATTTCCTTGATAGGAAGTGTCGCATTTACATTCATTTGAATCGTAGACGAGGAATGCATTTCACTTCGCATTGAATATTATATCTTATCATGAAACATAGATATGAGATGCAATATCTCGTCTTAAGAAGCATTTGAACTCTATTGCTACGATACGTAGACATCTGCAAGCGCTATTTCCTTGCAAGGGAGTGTCGCATTTACATTCATTTGAATCGTAGACGAGGAATACATAACACTTCGCAAATCATATTATATCTTACCATGAAACATAGAAATGAGATGCGATATCGCGTTCTAAGAAGCATTAGAACTCTACTGCTACGATACGTAGACATCTGCAAACGCTATTTCCTAGCGAGGAAGTGTCGCATTCACATTCATTTGAAGTGTAGACGAGGAATACATGATACTTCGCTAATCATATTATATCTTACCATGAAACATAGAAATGAGATGCGACATCGCGTTCCAAGAAGCATTAGAACACTACTGCTACAATAGGTAGACATTTGCAAACGCTATTTCCTTGCAAGGAATTGTCGTATTTACATTCATTTGAAGTGTAGAAGAGGAATACAAAACACTCCGCAAATCATATTATATCTTACCATGAAACATAGAAATGAGATGCGATATCGCGTTTTAAGAAGTATTAGAAATCTATTGCTACGATACGTAGACATCTGGAAACGCTATTTCCTTGCAAGGAAGTGTCGCATTCACATTCATTTGAAGTGTAGACGAGGAATACATGATACTTCGCTAATCATACTCTATCTTACCATGAAACATAGAAATGAGATGCGATATCGCGTTTTAAGAAGCATTAGAAATCTATTGCTACGATACGTAGACATCTGCAATCGCTATTTCCTAGCGTGGAAGTGTCGCATTCACATTCATTTGAAGTGTAGACGAGGAATACATAACACTTCGCAAATCATATTATATCTTACCATGAAACATAGAAATGAGATGCAATATTGCGATTTAAGAGTCATAAGAACTCGATTGCTACGATATGCAGACATCTGCAAACGCTATTTCCTTGCAAGGAAGTGTCGCATTTACATTCATTTGAATCGTAGACGAGGAATGCATATCACTTCGCAATGAATATTATATCTTATCATGAAACATAGATATGAGATGCAATATCTCGTTTTAAGAAGCATTTGAACTCTATTTCTACGATACGTAGACATCTGCAAGCGCTATTTCCTTGCAAGGGAGTGTCGCATTTACATTCATTTGAAGTGTAGACGAGGAATACATAACACTTCGCAAATCACATTATATCTTACCATGAAACATAGAAATGAGATGCGATATCGCGTTTTAAGAAGCATTAGAACTCTATTGCTACGATACCTAGACATCTGCAGACGCTATTTCCTAGCAAGGAAGTGTCGCATTTACATTCATTTGAAGTGTAGACGAGGAATACATAACACTTCGCAAGTCATATTATATCTTACCATGAAGCATAGAAATGAGATGCGATATCGCGTTTTAAGAAGCATTAGAACTCTATTGCTACGATACCTAGACATCTGCAGACGCTATTTCCTAGCAAGGAAGTGTCGCATTTACATTCATTTGAAGTGTAGACGAGGAATACATGACACTTCGCAAATCATATTATATCTTACCATGAAACATAGAAATGAGATGCGATATCGCGTTTTAAGAAGCATTAGAACTCTACTGCTACGATACGTAGACATCTGCAAACGCTATTTCCTTGCAAAGAAGTGTCGCATTTACATTCATTTGAAGTGTAGACGAGGAATACATAACACTTCGCAAATCATATTATATCTTACCATGAAACATAGAAATGAGATGCGACATCGCGTTCTAAGAAGCATTAGAACACTACTGCTACGATAGGTAGACATTTGCAAACGCTATTTCCTTGCAAGGAATTGTCGCATTTACATTCATTTGAAGTGTAGACGAGGAATACATAACACTTCGCAAATCATATTATATCTTACCATGAAACATAGAAATGAGATGCGATATCGCGTTTTGAGAAGCATTAGAACTCTATTGCTACGATACGTAGACATCTGCAAACGCTATTTCCTTGCAAGGAAGTGTCGCATTTACATTCAGTTGATGTGTAGACGAGGAAAACATAACACTTCGCAAATCATATTATATCTTACCATGAAACATAGAAATGAGGTGCGATATCGCGTTTTAAGAAGCATTAGAACTCTATTGCTACGATACGTAGACATCTGCAAACGCTATTTCCTTGCAAGGAAGTGTCGCATTTACATTCATTTGAAGTGTAGACGAGGAATACATAACACTTCGCAAATCATATTACATCTTACCATGAAACATAAAAATGAGATGCGATATCGAGTTTTAAGAAGCATTAGAACACCATTGCTACGATACCTAGACTTCTGCAGACGCTATTTCCTAGCAAGGAAGTGTCGCATTTACATTCATTTGAAGTGTAGACGAGGAATACATGACACTTCGCAAATCATATAATATCTTACCATGAAACATAGAAATGAGATGCGATATCGCGATTTAAGAATCATAAGTTCTCTATTGCTACGATACGTAGATATCTGCAAACGCTATTTCCTTGCAAGGAAGTGTCGCATTCACATTCATTTGATGTGTAGACGAGGAATACATAACACTTCGCAAATCATATTATATCTTATCATGAAACATAGATATGAGATGCAATATCTCGTTTTAAGAAGCATTAGAACTCTATTGCTACGATACCTAGACATCTGCAGACGCTATTTCCTAGCAAGGAAGTGTCGCATTTACATTCATTTGAAATGTAGACGAGGAATACATAACACTTCGCAAATCATATTATATCTTACCATGAAACATAGAAATGGGATGCGATATCGCGTTTTAAGAAGCATTAGAAATCTATTGCTACGATACGTAGACATCTGCAAACGCTATTTCCTAGCGAGGAAGTGTCGCATTCACATTCATTTGAAGTGTAGACGAGGAATACATGACACTCCGCAAATCATATTATATCTTACCATGAAACATAGAAATGAGATGCGATATCGCGTTTTAAGAAGCATCAGAAATCCATTGCTACGATACGTAGACATCTGCAAACGCTATTTCCTTGCAAGGAAGTGTCGCATTTACATTCAGTTGATGTGTAGACGAGGAATACATAACACTTCGCAAATCATATTATATCTTGCCATGAAACATAGAAATGAAATGCGATATCGCGTTTTAAGAAGCATTAGAACTCTATTGCTACGATACGCAGGCATCTGCAAACGCTATTTCCTTGCAAGGAAGTGTCGCATTTACATTCATTTGAAGTGTAGACAAGGAATACATGACACTTCGCAAATCATATAATATCTTACCATGAAACATAGAAATGGGATGCGATATCGCGTTTTCAGAATCATAAGAACTCTATTGCTACGATACGTAGACATCTACAAACGCTATTTCCTTGCAAGCAAGTGTCGCATTTACATTCATTTGATGTGTAGACGAGGAATACATAACACTTCGCAAATCATATTATATCTTACCATGAAACATAGAAATGAGATGCGATGTCGCGTTTTAAGAATCATAAGAACTCTATTGCTACGATATGTAGACATCTGCAAACGCTATTTCCTTGCAATGAAGTGTCGCATTTACATTCATTTGAATCGTAGACGAGGAATGCATAACACTTCGCAATGAATATTATATCTTATCATGAAACATAGATATGAGATGCAATATCTCGTTTTAAGAAGCATTAGAACTCTATTTCTACGATACCTAGACATCTGCAGACGCTATTTCCTAGCAAGGAAGTGTCGCATTTACATCCATTTGAAGTGTAGACGAGGAATACATGACACTTCGCAAATCATATTATATCTTACCATGAAGCATAGGAATGAGGTGCGATATCGCGTTTTAAGAAGCATTAGAACTCTATTGCTACGATACGTAGACATCTGCAAACGCTATTTCCTAGCGAGGAAGTGTCGCATTCACATTCATTTGAAGTGTAGACGAGGAATACATGATACTTCGCTAACCATATTATATCTTACCACGAAACATAGAAATGAGATGCGATATCGCGTTTTAAGAAGCATTAGAAATCTATTGCTACGATACGTAGACATCTGCAAACGCTATTTCCTAGCAAGGAAGTGTCGCATTTACATTCATTTGAAGTGTAGACGAGGAATACATGACACTTCGCAAACCATATTATATCTTACCATGAAACATAGAAATGAGATGCCATATCGCGATTTAAGAATCATAAGAACTCTATTGCTACGATACGCAGACATCTGCAAACGCCATTTCCTTGCAAGATAGTGTCGCATTTACATTCATTTGAAGTGTAGACGAGGAATACATGACACTTCGCAAATCATATTATATCTTACCATGAAACATAGAAATGAGATGCGATATCGCGTTTTAAGAATCATAAGAACTCTATTGCTACGATACGTAGACATCTGCAAACGCTATTACCTTGCAAGGAAGTGTCGCATTTACATTCATTTGAAGTGTAGACGAGGAATACATAACACTTCGCAAATCATATTATATCTTACCATGAAAAATAGAAATGAGATGCGATATCGCGTTTTAAGAAGCATTAGAACCCTATTGCTACTATACGTAGACATCTGCAACCGCTATTTCCTTGCAAGGAAGTGTCGCGTTTACATTCATTTGAATCGTAGGCGAGGAATGCATAACAATTCGCAAATCATATTATATCTTACCACGAAACATAGAAATGAGATGCGATATCGAGTTTTAAAAAGCATTAGAATTCTATTGCTACGATACCTAGACACCTACAGACGCTATTTCCTTGCAAGGAAGTGTCGTATTTACATTCATTTGAAGTGTAGACGAGGAATACATAGCACTTCGCAAATCAAATTATATCTTACCATGAAACATAGAAATGAGATGCGATATCGCGTTTTAAGAATCATAAGAACTCTATTGCTACGATACGTAGACATCTGCAAACACTATTTCCTTGCAAAGAAGTGTCGCATTTACATTCATTTGAAGTGTAGACGAGGAATACATAACACTTCGCAAATCATATTATATCTTACCATGAAACATAGAAATGAGATGCGATATCGCGTTTTAAGAAGCATTAGAACTCTATTGCTACGATACGTAGACATCTGCAAACGCTATTTCCTTGCAAAGAAGTGTCGCATTTACATTCATTTGAAGTGTAGACGAGGAATACATAACACTTCGCAAATCATATTATATCTTACCATGAAACATAGAAATGAGATGCGATATCGCGTTTTAAGAAGCATTAGAACTCTATTGCTACGATACGTAGACATCCGCAAACGCTATTTCCTTGCAAGGAAATGTCGCATTTACATTTATTTGAAGTGTAGACGAGGAATACATGACACTTCGCAAATCATATAATATCTTACCATGAAACATAGAAATGAGATGCGATATCGCGTTTTAAGTATCATAAGAACTCTATTGCTACGATACGTAGACATCTGCAGACGCTATTTCCTTGCAAGGAAGTGTCGGATTTACATTCATCTGATGTGTAGACGAGGAATACATAACACTTCGCAAATCATATTATATCTTACCATGAAACATAGAAATGAGATGCGATATCGCGTTTTAAGAAGCATTAGAACTCTACTGCTACGATACGTAGACATCTGCAAACGCTATTTCCTTGCAAGGAATTGTCGCATTTACATTCATTTGAAGTGTAGACGAGGAATACGTAACACTCCGCAAATCATATTATATCTTACCATGAAACATAGAAATGAGATGCGATATCGCGTTTTAAGAATCATAAGAACTCTATTGCTACGATGCGTAGACATCTGCAAACGTTATTTCCTTGCAAAGAAGTGTCGCATTTACATTCATTTGAAGTGTAGACGAGGAATACATAACACTTCGCAAATCATATTATATCTTACCATGAAACATAGAAATGAGATGCGACATCGCGTTCTAAGAAGCATTAGAACACTACTGCAACGATAGGTAGACATTTGCAAACGCTATTTCCTTGCAAAGAAGTGTCGCATTTACATTCATTTGAAGTGTAGACGAGGAATACATAACACTTCGCAAATCATATTATATCTTACCATGAAACATAGAAATGCGATGCGATATCGCGATTTAAGAATCATAAGAACTCTATTGCTAGGATACGTAGACATCTGCAAACGCTATTTCCTTGATAGGAAGTGTCGCATTTACATTCATTTGAATCGTAGACGAGGAATGCGTTTCACTTCGCATTGAATATTATATCTTATCATGAAACATAGATATGAGATGCAATATCTCGTCTTAAGAAGCATTTGAACTCTATTGCTACGATACGTAGACATCTGCAAGCGCTATTTCCTTGCAAGGGAGTGTCGCATTTACATTCATTTGAATCGTAGACGAGGAATACATAACACTTCGCAAATCATATTATATCTTACCATGAAACATAGAAATGAGATGCGATATCGCGTTCTAAGAAGCATTAGAACTCTACTGCTACGATACGTAGATATCTGCAAACGCTATTTCCTAGCGAGGAAGTGTCGCATTCACATTCATTTGAAGTGTAGACGAGGAATACATGATACTTCGCTAATCATATTATATCTTACCATGAAACATAGAAATGAGATGCGACATCGCGTTCCAAGAAGCATTAGAACACTACTGCTACAATAGGTAGACATTTGCAAACGCTATTTCCTTGCAAGGAATTGTCGTATTTACATTCATTTGAAGTGTAGAAGAGGAATACAAAACACTCCGCAAATCATATTATATCTTACCATGAAACATAGAAATGAGATGCGATATCGCGTTTTAAGAAGCATTAGAAATCTATTGCTACGATACGTAGACATCTGGAAACGCTATTTCCTTGCAAGGAAGTGTCGCATTCACATTCATTTGAAGTGTAGACGAGGAATACATGATACGCTATGATTCGCTAATCATACTCTATCTTACCATGAAACATAGAAATGAGATGCGATATCGCGTTTTAAGAAGCATTAGAAATCTATTGCTACGATACGTAGACATCTGCAATCGCTATTTCCTAGCGTGGAAGTGTCGCATTCACATTCATTTGAAGTGTAGACGAGGAATACATAACACTTCGCAAATCATATTATATCTTACCATGAAACATAGAAATGAGATGCAATATTGCGATTTAAGAATCATAAGAACTCGATTGCTACGATATGCAGACATCTGCAAACGCTATTTCCTTGCAAGGAAGTGTCGCATTTACATTCATTTGAATCGTAGACGAGGAATGCATATCACTTCGCAATGAATATTATATCTTATCATGAAACATAGATATGAGATGCAATATCTCGTTTTAAGAAGCATTTGAACTCTATTTCTACGATACGTAGACATCTGCAAGCGCTATTTCCTTGCAAGGGAGTGTCGCATTTACATTCATTTGAAGTGTAGACGAGGAATACATAACACTTCGCAAATCATATTATATCTTACCATGAAACATAGAAATGAGATGCGATATCGCGTTTTAAGAAGCATTAGAACTCTATTGCTACGATACCTAGACATCTGCAGACGCTATTTTCTAGCAAGGAAGTGTCGCATTTACATTCATTTGAAGTGTAGACGAGGAATACATAACACTTCGCAAGTCATATTATATCTTACCATGAAGCATAGAAATGAGATGCGATATCGCGTTTTAAGAAGCATTAGAACTCTATTGCTACGATACCTAGACATCTGCAGACGCTATTTCCTAGCAAGGAAGTGTCGCATTTACATTCATTTGAAGTGTAGACGAGGAATACATGACACTTCGCAAATCATATTATATCTTACCATGAAACATAGAAATGAGATGCGATGTCGCGTTTTAAGAAGCATTAGAACTCTACTGCTACGATACGTAGACATCTGCAAACGCTATTTCCTTGCAAAGAAGTGTCGCATTTACATTCATTTGAAGTGTAGACGAGGAATACATAACACTTCGCAAATCATATTATATCTTACCATGAAACATAGAAATGAGATGCGACATCGCGTTCTAAGAAGCATTAGAACACTACTGCTACGATAGGTAGACATTTGCAAACGCTATTTCCTTGCAAGGAATTGTCGCATTTACATTCATTTGAAGTGTAGACGAGGAATACATAACACTTCGCAAATCATATTATATCTTACCATGAAACATAGAAATGAGATGCGATATCGCGTTTTGAGAAGCATTAGAACTCTATTGCTACGATACGTAGACATCTGCAAACGCTATTTCCTTGCAAGGAAGTGTCGCATTTACATTCATTTGAAGTGTAGACGAGGAATACATGACACTTCGCAAATCATATAATATCTTACCATGAAACATAGAAATGAGATGCGATATCGCGTTTTAAGAATCATAAGTTCTCTATTGCTACGATACGTAGATATCTGCAAACGCTATTTCCTTGCAAGGAAGTGTCGCATTCACATTCATTTGATGTGTAGACGAGGAATACATAACACTTCGCAAATCATATTATATCTTATCATGAAACATAGATATGAGATGCAATATCTCGTTTTAAGAAGCATTAGAACTCTATTGCTACGATACCTAGACATCTGCAGACGCTATTTCCTAGCAAGGAAGTGTCGCATTTACATTCATTTGAAGTGTAGACGAGGAATACATAACACTTCGCAAATCATATTATATCTTACCATGAAACATAGAAATGGGATGCGATATCGCGTTTTAAGAAGCATTAGAAATCTATTGCTACGATACGTAGACATCTGCAAACGCTATTTCCTAGCGAGGAAGTGTCGCATTCACATTCATTTGAAGTGTAGACGAGGAATACATAACACTTCGCAAATCATATTATATCTTACCATGAAACATAGAAATGAGATGCAATATTGCGATTTAAGAATCATAAGAACTCTATTGCTACGATACGCAGACATCTGCAAACGCTATTTCCTAGCAAGGAAGTGTCGCATTTACATTCATTTGAAGTGTAGACGAGGAATACATGACACTCCGCAAATCATATTATATCTTACCATGAAACATAGAAATGAGATGCGATATCGCGTTTTAAGAAGCATCAGAAATCCATTGCTACGATACGTAGACATCTGCAAACGCTATTTCCTTGCAAGGAAGTGTCGCATTTACATTCAGTTGATGTGTAGACGAGGAATACATAACACTTCGCAAATCATATTATATCTTGCCATGAAACATAGAAATGAGATGCGATATCGCGTTTTAAGAAGCATTAGAACTCTATTGCTACGATACGCAGGCATCTGCAAACGCTATTTCCTTGCAAGGAAGTGTCGCATTTACATTCATTTGAAGTGTAGACAAGGAATACATGACACTTCGCAAATCATATAATATCTTACCATGAAACATAGAAATGAGATGCGATATCGCGTTTTCAGAATCATAAGAACTCTATTGCTACGATACGTAGACATCTACAAACGCTATTTCCTTGCAAGGAAGTGTCGCATTTACATTCATTTGATGTGTAGACGAGGAATACATAACACTTCGCAAATCATATTATATCTTACCATGAAACATAGAAATGAGATGCGATGTCGCGTTTTAAGAATCATAAGAACTCTATTGCTACGATATGTAGACATCTGCAAACGCTATTTCCTTGCAATGAAGTGTCGCATTTACATTCATTTGAATCGTAGACGAGGAATGCATAACACTTCGCAATGAATATTATATCTTATCATGAAACATAGATATGAGATGCAATATCTCGTTTTAAGAAGCATTAGAACTCTATTTCTACGATACCTAGACATCTGCAGACGCTATTTCCTAGCAAGGAAGTGTCGCATTTACATCCATTTGAAGTGTAGACGAGGAATACATGACACTTCGCAAATCATATTATATCTTACCATGAAGCATAGGAATGAGGTGCGATATCGCGTTTTAAGAAGCATTAGAACTCTATTGCTACGATACGTAGACATCTGCAAACGCTATTTCCTAGCGAGGAAGTGTCGCATTCACATTCATTTGAAGTGTAGACGAGGAATACATGATACTTCGCTAACCATATTATATCTTACCACGAAACATAGAAATGAGATGCGATATCGCGTTTTAAGAAGCATTAGAAATCTATTGCTACGATACGTAGACATCTGCAAACGCTATTTCCTAGCAAGGAAGTGTCGCATTTACATTCATTTAAAGTGTAGACGAGGAATACATGACACTTCGCAAATCATATTATATCTTACCATGAAACATAGAAATGAGATGCGATATCGCGTTTTAAGAAGCATTAGAGCTCTACTGCCAAGATACGCAGACATCTGCAAACGCTATTTCCTTGCAAGGAAGTGTCGCATTCACATTCATTTGAAGTGTAGACGAGGAATACATGACACTTCGCAAATCATATTATATCTTACCATGAAACATAGAAATGAGATGCGATATCGCGTTTTAAGAATCATAAGAACTCTATTGCTACGATACGTAGACATCTGCAAACGCTATTTCCTAGCAAGGAAGTGTCGCATTTACATTCATTTGAAGTGTAGACGAGGAATACATAACACATCGCAAATCATATTATATCTTACCATGAAGCATAGGAATGAGATGCGATATCGCGTTTTAAGAAGCATTAGATCTCTATTTCTACGATACCTAGACATCTGCAGACGCTATTTCCTAGCAAGGAAGTGTCGCATTTACATTCATTTGATGTTTAGACGTGGAATACATGATACTTCCCTAATCATACTATATCTTACCATGAAACATAGAAATGAGATGCGATATCGCGTTTTAAGAAGAATAAGAAATCTATTGCTACGATACGTAGACATCTGCAAACGCTATTTCCTAGCGAGGAAGTGTCGCATTTACATTCATTTGAATCGTAGACGAGGAATACATAACACTTCGCAAATCATATTATATCTTGCCATGAAACATAGAAATGAGATGCGATATCGCGTTTTAAGAAGCATTAGAACTCTATTGCTACGATACGCAGGCATCTGCAAACGCTATTTCCTTGCAAGGAAGTGTCGCATTTACATTCATTTGAAGTGTAGACAAGGAATACATGACACTTCGCAAATCATATAATATCTTACCATGAAACATAGAAATGAGATGCGATATCGCGTTTTCAGAATCATAAGAACTCTATTGCTACGATACGTAGACATCTACAAACGCTATTTCCTTGCAAGGAAGTGTCGCATTTACATTCATTTGATGTGTAGACGAGGAATACATAACACTTCGCAAATCATATTATATCTTACCATGAAACATAGAAATGAGATGCGATGTCGCGTTTTAAGAATCATAAGAACTCTATTGCTACGATATGTAGACATCTGCAAACGCTATTTCCTTGCAATGAAGTGTCGCATTTACATTCATTTGAATCGTAGACGAGGAATGCATAACACTTCGCAATGAATATTATATCTTATCATGAAACATAGATATGAGATGCAATATCTCGTTTTAAGAAGCATTAGAACTCAATTTCTACGATACCTAGACATCTGCAGACGCTATTTCCTAGCAAGGAAGTGTCGCATTTACATCCATTTGAAGTGTAGACGAGGAATACATGACACTTCGCAAACCATATTATATCTTACCATGAAACATAGAAATGAGATGCCATATCGCGATTTAAGAATCATAAGAACTCTATTGCTACGATACGTAGACATCTGCAAACGCTATTACCTTGCAAGGAAGTGTCGCATTTACATTCATTTGAAGTGTAGACGAGGAATACATAACACTTCGCAAATCATATTATATCTTACCATGAAAAATAGAAATGAGATGCGATATCGCGTTTTAAGAAGCATTAGAACTCTATTGCTACGATACGTAGACATCTGCAACCGCTATTTCCTTGCAAGGAAGTGTCGCGTTTACATTCATTTGAATCGTAGGCGAGGAATGCATAACAATTCGCAAATCATATTATATCTTACCACGAAACATAGAAATGAGATGCGATATCGCGTTTTAAGAAGTATTAGAACTCTATTGCTACGATACCAAGACATCTGCAGACGCTATTTCCTTGCAAGGAAGTGTCGCATTTACATACATTTGAATTGTAGACGAGGAATACATGACACTTCGCAAATCTTATTATATCTTACCGTGAAACATGGAAATGAGATGCGATATCGCGTTCTAAGAAGCATTAGAACTCTATTGCTACGATACCTAGACTTCTGCAGACGCTATTTCCTTGCAAGGAAGTGTCGCATTTACATTCATTTGAAGTGTAGACGAGGAATACATAGCACTTCGGAAATCATATTATATCTTACCATGAAAAATAGAAATGTGATGCGATATCGCGTTTTAAGAAGCATTAGAAATCTATTGCTACGACACGTAGACATCTGCAAACGCAATTTCCTAGCGAGGAAGTGTCGCATTCACATTCATTTGAAGTGTAGACGAGGAATACATAACACTTCGCAAATCATATTATATCTTACCATGAAACATAGAAATGAGATGCGATATCGCGTTTTAAGAAGCATTAGAGCTCTACTGCCAAGATACGCAGACATCTGCAAACGCTATTTCCTTGCAAGGAAGTGTCGCATTCACATTCATTTGAAGTGTAGACGAGGAATACATGACACTTCGCAAATCATATTATATCTTACCATGAAACATAGAAATGAGATGCGATATCGCGTTTTAAGAATCATAAGAACTCTATTGCTACGATACGTAGACATCTGCAAACGCTATTTCCTAGCAAGGAAGTGTCGCATTTACATTCATTTGAAGTGTAGACGAGGAATACATAACACATCGCAAATCATATTATATCTTACCATGAAGCATAGGAATGAGATGCGATATCGCGTTTTAAGAAGCATTAGATCTCTATTTCTACGATACCTAGACATCTGCAGACGCTATTTCCTAGCAAGGAAGTGTCGCATTTACATTCATTTGATGTTTAGACGTGGAATACATGATACTTCCCTAATCATACTATATCTTACCATGAAACATAGAAATGAGATGCGATATCGCGTTTTAAGAAGAATAAGAAATCTATTGCTACGATACGTAGACATCTGCAAACGCTATTTCCTAGCGAGGAAGTGTCGCATTTACATTCATTTGAATCGTAGACGAGGAATACATAACACTTCGCAAATCATATTATATCTTGCCATGAAACATAGAAATGAGATGCGATATCGCGTTTTAAGAAGCATTAGAACTCTATTGCTACGATACGCAGGCATCTGCAAACGCTATTTCCTTGCAAGGAAGTGTCGCATTTACATTCATTTGAAGTGTAGACAAGGAATACATGACACTTCGCAAATCATATAATATCTTACCATGAAACATAGAAATGAGATGCGATATCGCGTTTTCAGAATCATAAGAACTCTATTGCTACGATACGTAGACATCTACAAACGCTATTTCCTTGCAAGGAAGTGTCGCATTTACATTCATTTGATGTGTAGACGAGGAATACATAACACTTCGCAAATCATATTATATCTTACCATGAAACATAGAAATGAGATGCGATGTCGCGTTTTAAGAATCATAAGAACTCTATTGCTACGATATGTAGACATCTGCAAACGCTATTTCCTTGCAATGAAGTGTCGCATTTACATTCATTTGAATCGTAGACGAGGAATGCATAACACTTCGCAATGAATATTATATCTTATCATGAAACATAGATATGAGATGCAATATCTCGTTTTAAGAAGCATTAGAACTCTATTTCTACGATACCTAGACATCTGCAGACGCTATTTCCTAGCAAGGAAGTGTCGCATTTACATCCATTTGAAGTGTAGACGAGGAATACATGACACTTCGCAAACCATATTATATCTTACCATGAAACATAGAAATGAGATGCCATATCGCGATTTAAGAATCATAAGAACTCTATTGCTACGATACGTAGACATCTGCAAACGCTATTACCTTGCAAGGAAGTGTCGCATTTACATTCATTTGAAGTGTAGACGAGGAATACATAACACTTCGCAAATCATATTATATCTTACCATGAAAAATAGAAATGAGATGCGATATCGCGTTTTAAGAAGCATTAGAACTCTATTGCTACGATACGTAGACATCTGCAACCGCTATTTCCTTGCAAGGAAGTGTCGCGTTTACATTCATTTGAATCGTAGGCGAGGAATGCATAACAATTCGCAAATCATATTATATCTTACCACGAAACATAGAAATGAGATGCGATATCGCGTTTTAAGAAGTATTAGAACTCTATTGCTACGATACCAAGACATCTGCAGACGCTATTTCCTTGCAAGGAAGTGTCGCATTTACATACATTTGAAGTGTAGACGAGGAATACATGACACTTCGCAAATCTTATTATATCTTACCGTGAAACATGGAAATGAGATGCGATATCGCGTTCTAAGAAGCATTAGAACTCTATTGCTACGATACCTAGACTTCTGCAGACGCTATTTCCTTGCAAGGAAGTGTCGCATTTACATTCATTTGAAGTGTAGACGAGGAATACATAGCACTTCGGAAATCATATTATATCTTACCATGAAAAATAGAAATGTGATGCGATATCGCGTTTTATGAAGCATTAGAAATCTATTGCTACGACACGTAGACATCTGCAAACGCAATTTCCTAGCGAGGAAGTGTCGCATTCACATTCATTTGAAGTGTAGACGAGGAATACATAACACTTCGCAAATCATATTATATCTTACCATGAAACATAGAAATGAGATGCAATATTGCGATTTAAGATTCATAAGAACTCTATTGCTACGATACGTAGACATCTGCAGACGCTATTTCCTAGCAAGGAAGTGTCGCATTTACATTCATTTGAAGTGTAGACGAGGAATACATAGCACTTCGCAAATCATATTATATCTCACCATGAAACATAGAAATGAGATGCGATATCGCGTCTTAAGAAGCATTAGAGCTCTACTGCTACGATACGCAGACATCTGCAAACGCTATTTCCTTGCAAGGAAGTGTCGCATTTACATTCACTTGAATCGTAGACGAGGAATGCATATCACTTCGCAATGAATATTGTATCTTATCATGAAACATAGATATGAGATGCAATATCTCGTTTTAAGAAGCATTTGAACTCTATTGCTACGATACCTAGACATCTGCAGACGCTATTTCCTTGCAAGGAAGTGTCGCATTTACATACATTTGAAGTGTAGACGAGGAATACATGACACTTCGCAAATCTTATTATATCTTACCGTGAAACATGGAAATGAGATGCGATATCGCGTTCTAAGAAGCATTAGAACTCTATTGCTACGATACCTAGACTTCTGCAGACGCTATTTCCTTGCAAGGAAGTGTCGCATTTACATTCATTTGAAGTGTAGACGAGGAATACATAGCACTTCGGAAATCATATTATATCTTACCATGAAAAATAGAAATGTGATGCGATATCGCGTTTTAAGAAGCATTAGAAATCTATTGCTACGACACGTAGACATCTGCAAACGCAATTTCCTAGCGAGGAAGTGTCGCATTCACATTCATTTGAAGTGTAGACGAGGAATACATAACACTTCGCAAATCATATTATATCTTACCATGAAACATAGAAATGAGATGCAATATTGCGATTTAAGATTCATAAGAACTCTATTGCTACGATACGTAGACATCTGCAGACGCTATTTCCTAGCAAGGAAGTGTCGCATTTACATTCATTTGAAGTGTAGACGAGGAATACATAGCACTTCGCAAATCATATTATATCTCACCATGAAACATAGAAATGAGATGCGATATCGCGTTTTAAGAAGCATTAGAGCTCTACTGCTACGATACGCAGACATCTGCAAACGCTATTTCCTTGCAAGGAAGTGTCGCATTTACATTCACTTGAATCGTAGACGAGGAATGCATATCACTTCGCAATGAATATTGTATCTTATCATGAAACATAGATATGAGATGCAATATCTCGTTTTAAGAAGCATTTGAACTCTATTGCTACGATACCTAGACATCTGCAGACGCTATTTCTTAGCAAGGAAGTGTCGCATTTACATCCATTTGAAGTGCAGACGAGGAATACATGACACTTCGCAAATCATATTATATCTTACCATGAAACATAGAAATGAGATGCGATATCGCGTTTTAAGAAGCATTAGAAATCTATTGCTACGATACGTAGACATCTGTAAACGCTATTTCCTAGCGAGGAAGTGTCGCATTCACATTCATTTGAAGTGTAGACGAGGAATACATAACACTTCGCAAATCATATTATATCTTACCATGAAACATAGAAATGAGATGCGATATCGCGTTTTAAGAATCATAAGAACTCTATTGCTACGATTCGTAGACATCTGCAAACGCTATTTCCTTGCAAGGGAGTGTCGCATTTACATTCATTTGAATCGTAGACGAGGAATGCATAACACTTCGCAATGAATATTATATCTTGCCATGAAACATAGAAATGAGATGCGATATCGCGTTTCAAGAAGCATTAGAACTCTATTGCTGCGATACCTAGACATCTGCAGAAGCTATTTCCTAGGAAGGAAGAGTAGCATTTACATCCATTTGAAGTGTAGACGAGGAATACGTGACACTTCGCAAATCATATTATATCTTACCATGAAGCATAGGAATGAGATGCGATATCGCGTTATAAGAAGCATTAGATCTCTATTGCTACGATACCTAGACATCTGCAGACGCTATTTCCTAGCAAGGAAGTGTCGCATTTACTTTCATTTGAAGTGTAGACGAGGAATACATGATACTTCGCTAATCATATCATATCTTACCATGAAACATAGAAATGAGATGCGATATCGCGTTTTAAGAAGCATCAGAAATCTATTGCTACGATACGTAGACATCTGCAAACGCTATTTCCTAGCGAGGAAGTGTCGCATTCACATTCATTTGAAGTGCAGACGAGGAATACATAACACTTCGCAAATCATATTATATCTTACCATGAAACATAGAAATGAGATGCGATATCGCGTTTTAAAAAGCATTAGAACTCTATTGCTACGATACGTAGACATCTGCAAACGCTATTTCCTAGCGAGGAAGTGTCGCATTTACATTCATTTGAAGTGTAGACGAGGAATACATGACACTTCGCAAATCATATTATATCTTACCATGAAACATAGAAATGAGATGCGATATCGAGTTTTAAAAAGCATTAGAACTCTATTGCTACGATACGTAGACATCTGCAAACGCTATTTCCTAGCGAGGAAGTGTCGCATTTACATTCATTTGAAGTGTAGACGAGGAATACATGACACTTCGCAAATCATATTATATCTTACCATGAAACATAGAAATGAGATGCGATATCGAGTTTTAAGAAGCATTAGAACTCTATTGCTACGATACCTAGACATCTGCAGACGCTATTTCCTAGCAAGGAAGTGTCCCATTCACATTCATTTGAAGTGTAGACGAGGAATACATGACACTTCGCAAATCTTATTATATCTTACCGTGAAACATAGAAATGAGATGCGATATCGCGTTTTAAGAAGTATTAGAACTCTATTGCTACGATACCTAGACATCTGCAGACGCTATTTCCTTGCAAGGAAGTGTCGCATTTACATACATTTGAAGTGTAGACGAGGAGTACATGACACTTCGCAAATCTTATTATATCTTACCGTGAAACATGGAAATGAGATGCGATATCGCGTTCTAAGAAGCATTAGAACTCTATTGCTACGATACCTAGACTTCTGCAGACGCTATTTCCTTGCAAGGAAGTGTCGCATTCACATTCATTTGAAGTGTAGACGAGGAATACATAACACTTCGCAAATCATATTATATCTTACCATGAAACATAGAAATGAGATGCAATATTGCGATTTAAGATTCATAAGAACTCTATTGCTACGATACGTAGATATCTGCAAACGCTATTTCCTTGCAAGGAAGTGTCGCATTTACATTCATTTGATGTGTAGACGAGGAATACATAACACTTCGCAAATCATATTATATCTTACCATGAAACATAGAAATGAGATGCGATATCGCGTTTTAAGAAGCATTAGAACTCTACTGCTACGATACGTAGACATCTGCAAACGCTATTTCCTTTCAAGGAATTGTCGCATTTACATTCATTTGAAGTGTAGACGAGGAATACATAACACTCCGCAAATCATATTATATCTTACCATGAAACATAGAAACGAGATGCGATATCGCGTTTGAAGAATCATAAGAACTCTACTGCTACGATACGTAGACATCTGCAAACGCTATTTCCTAGCGAGAAAGTGTCGCATTCACATTCATTTGAAGTGTAGACGAGGAATACATAACACTTCGCAAATCATATTATATCTTACCATGAAACATAGAAATGAGATGCGATATCGCGTTTTAAGAATCATAAGAACTTTATTGCTACGATTCGTAGACATCTGCAAACGCTATTTCCTTGCAAGGAAGTGTCACATTTACATTCATTTGAAGTGTAGACGAGGAATACATAACACTTCGCAAATCATATTATATCTTACCATGAAGCATAGGAATGAGATGCGATATCGCGTTTTAAGAAGCATTAGATCTCTATTTCTACGATACCTAGACATCTGCAGACGCTATTTCCTAGCAAGGAAGTGTCGCATTTACATTCATTTGATGTTTAGACGTGGAATACATGATACTTCCCTAATCATACTATATCTTACCATGAAACATAGAAATGAGATGCGATATCGCGTTTTAAGAAGAATAAGAAATCTATTGCTACGATACGTAGACATCTGCAAACGCTATTTCCTAGCGAGGAAGTGTCGCATTTACATTCATTTGAATCGTAGACGAGGAATGCATATCACTTCGCAATGAATATTATATCTTATCATGAAACATAGATATGAGATGCAATATCTCGTTTTAAGAAGCATTTGAACTCTATTGCTACGATACGTAGACATCTGCAAACGCTATTTCCTAGCGAGGAAGTGTCGCATTCACATTCATTTGAAGTGTAGACGAGGAATACATAACACTCCGCAAATCATATTATATCTTACCATGAAACATAGAAATGTGATGCGATATCGCGTTTTAAGAATCATAAGAACTCTATTGCTACGATACGTAGACATCTGCAAACGCTATTTCCTTGCAAAGAATTGTCGCATTTACAATCATTTGAAGTGTAGAAGAGGAATACATAACACTTCGCAAATCATATTATATCTTACCATGAAACATATAAATGAGGTGCGACATCGCGTTCTAAGAAGCATTAGGACACTACTGCTACGATAGGTAGACATTTGCAAACGCTATTTCCTTGCAAGGAATTGTCGCATTTACATTCATTTGAAGTGTAGACGAGGTATACATAACACTCCGCAAATCATATTATATCTTACCATGAAACGTAGAAACGAGATGCGATATCGCGTTTGAAGAATCATAAGAACTCTATTGCTACGATACGTAGACATCTGCAAACGCTATTTCCTTGCAAAGAAGTGTCACATTTACATTCATTTGAAGTGTAGACGAGGAATACATAACACTTCGCAAATCATATTATATCTTACCATGAAACATAGAAATGAGATGCGATATCGCGTTCTAAGAAGCATTAGAACTCTACTGCTACGATACGTAGACATCTGCATACGCTATTTCCTAGCGAGGAAGTGTCGCATTCACATTCATTTGAAGTGTAGACGAGGAATACATAACACTCCGCAAATCATATTATATCTTACCATTGTCACGTCACGGGTCGCGAAAACTTATCGTTTACCGGGAGCGACACGCAGCCTCGAACGGTTCGGCTCGCGGAATTGCGACGAAGACCGGGTTCTTTCTGGCTCGCGAAACACGTATAAAAAGGCACGAACGTGGACAAGAAAATATGACCTTACCTTTTATCTCTTGACAGCTGCTAATATTTAGTACCCTTGTTGCAGGTATCGTCGTCGGCGCGGATCGCCCTCAGGTATGATCCCTGCGTACGGTCGGTGAGGCGTGATTGTCAGCGGGACGAGTACCCAGGTGGGCTGACCTCGGGGGTGGATCGGCTCGGTCAAGCGGATCGGCGATGGATGCGGCGATGCCGGACGGCTGTCCGATCGGTGTGCGGCGGAAGATGAGACGTTGCAGTGGTATATGCACACGGCTGTGCCAACGTATCCGCGCACAAGGGAACGCAAGAAGTTCTTCCTTCCCGCGCGGCGAGTTCGTTTAGTTGCACCGGAATGACGCATTCGAGTCGGTTTCCAAAAGTCCGGATACGGGTCCACTAAGCGGCGGTCCGCTCTAGTTTACCGGTCCAGAAATATGGAAAATCGACGAATGTCCTTGCTCTAGCCTCGCTGTGGGTCGATGCAGCTAAGCGGCGGTCCGCTCTAACTGATCGATTACCAAGTTTGACTAAAGTTCGGAGCCTGTGAATGTTCTTGAAGACGCGTGAACTCGTGGAAGACTTCGCAATGAATGAATTTATAATAATAATAAGGCAAGGAATATTTAGAATGATGAGAATTGTAGTACTGGTAAAAATAAAGTATATTCTAAATAAAACTAAGCTTACACTGATACTTCCCTATGCTAAAGTTGACTAAGTACTAGGATACGATAATTAGAGTTTAGAATAAGGACTTGAATTGAATTAGAGTTTAAGTTGAACTAGTAAGATTGGATTATGTTAAAGGAGTGCTCGCTTGGAGCGAATGGCTCGAACTAGAGATTGGATTTGAGGGAGGTCCGCTCGCTTGGAGCGGATGACTCGTACTAGAGATTGGATTTGAGGGAGGTCCGCTCGCTTGGAGCGGATGACTTGTACTGACTCTCAGCTCGCGGGCCCGCGACCTCCTCGGATCGCGGGGCGCGCGAGTCGCGGGTCCCCAGAGTGGGGCGGACGCTCGGCCCACGGAGTGGGGTGGACGGTCGTGGTAGGGCGCGCGCGTTCGGCGTGAGCCGCGCGCGTCGGGCGCTCGCTCGGGCGCTTCGCTTACTTATTACGGTTAATTATGATCTTAAAAATTAGGATAACACATGAAACGCCTTACGCTAGGTTGTGTGTGTTGTGTCGTGTACGTACATGGAGTGTCGTGTGCTTAAAATCTAGGATTCGCTTAATTATAATTATAATGGTATGCAAGGTATGGATACGGGTGCGTAACGGCGGGCGTCTCTTCCTGATACGTGGAATGGTCCTCGTGCGGAGGCTGTGGCTCGGTCGTGCACCAGCTGTCTGGAAGGCACGTGTCGTAGCGCGGTCGTGTGGTCCAACTCCTGGTTGCGGGGGTGGCTGCCTTAGCTCGGCGATCGCATACTCGGTAAGCTCGTCTTTGTGGTGGCGACAGGCGATGCGTGTGGCTCTGCCGGGGGGTGAAGGAGGTACCGCGAGGTTCGGCGGACGTTACAATATCTTACCATGAAACATAGAAATGAGATGCGATATCGCGTTTTAAGAAGCATTAGAACTCTACTGCTACGATACGTAGACATCTGCAAACGCTATTTCCTAGCGAGGAAGTGTCGCATTCACATTCATTTGAAGTGTAGACGAGGAATACATAACACTCCGCAAATCATATTATATCTTACCATGAAACGTAGAAACGAGATGCGATATCGCGTTTTAAGAATCATAAGAACTCTATTGCTACGATACGTAGACATCTGCAAACGCTATTTCCTTGCAAAGAAGTGTCACATTTACATTCATTTGAAGTGTAGACGAGGAATACATAACACTTCGCAAATCATATTATATCTTACCATGAAACATAGAAATGAGATGCGATATCGCGTTCTAAGAAGCATTAGAACACTACTGCTACGATAGGTAGACATTTGCAAACGCCATTTCCTTGCAAGGAATTGTGGCATTTACATTCATTTGAAGTGTAGACGAGGAATACATAACACTCTGCAAATCATATTATATCTTACCATGAAACATAGAAGCGAGATGCGATATCGCGTTTTAAGAATCATAAGAACTCTATTGCTACGATACGTAGACATCTGCAAACGCTATTTCCTTGCAAAGAAGTGTCACATTTACATTCATTTGAAGTGTAGACGAGGAATACATAACACTTCGCAAATCATATTATATCTTACCATGAAACATAGAAATGAGATGCGATATCGCGTTTTAAGAATCATAAGAACTCTATTGCTACGATTCGTAGACATCTTCAAACGCTATTTCCTTGCAAGGAAGTGTCGCATTTACATTCATTTGAAGTGTAGACGAGGAATACATAACACTTCGCAAATCATATTATATCTTACCATGAAGCATAGGAATGAGATGCGATATCGCGTTTTAAGAAGCATTAGATCTCTATTGCTACGATACCTAGACATCTGCAGACGCTATTTCCTAGCAAGGAAGTGTCGCATTTACATTCATTTGATGTGTAGACGAGGAATACATGATACTTCGCTAATCATATTATATCTTACCATGAAACATAGAAATGAGATGCGATATCGCGTTTTAAGAAGAATTAGAAATCTATTGCTACGATACGTAGACATCTGCAAACGCTATTTCCTAGCGAGGAAGTGACGCATTTACATTCATTTGAAGTGTAGACGAGGAATACATGACACTTCGCAAATCATATTATATCTTACCAGGAAACATAGAAATGAGATGCGATATCGCGTTTTAAGAAGCATCAGAACTCTATTGCTACGATGCGTAGACATCTGAAAGCACTATTTCCTTGCAAGGGTGTGTCGCATTTACATTCATTTGAAGTGTAGACGAGGAATACATAGCACTTCACAAATCATTTTATACCTTACCATGAAACATAGAAATGAGATGCGATATCGCGTTTTAAGAATCATAAGAACTCTATTGCTACGATACGTAGACATCTGCAAACGCTATTTCCTTGCAATGAAGTGTCGCATTTACATTCATTTGAAGTGTAGACGAGGAATACATAACACTTCGCAAATCATATTGTATCTTACCATGAAACATAGGAATGAGATGCGATATCGCGATTTAAGAAGCATTAGATCTCTATTGCTGCAATACCTAGACATCTGCAGACGCTATTTCCTAGCGAGGAAGTGTCGCATTCACATTCATTTGAAGTGTAGACGAGGAATACATGACACTTCGCAAATCATATTATATCTTACCATGAAACATAGAAATGAGACGCGATATCGCGTTTTAAGAAGCATCAGAACTCTATTGCTACGATGCGTAGACATCTGAAAGCACTATTTCCTTGCAAGGGAGTGTCGCATTTACATTCATTTGAAGTGTAGACGAGGAATACATAGCACTTCACAAATCATATTATATCTTACCATGAAACATAGAAATGAGATGCGATATCGCGTTTTAAGAATCATAAGAACACTATTGCTACGATACGTAAACATCTGCAAACGCTATTTCCTTGCAAGGAAGTGTCGCATTTACATTCATTTGAAGTGTAGACGAGGAATACATAACACTTCGCAAATCATATTGTATCTTACCATGAAACATAGGAATGAGATGCGATATCGCGATTTAAGAAGCATTAGATCTCTATTGCTGCGATACCTAGACATCTGCAGACGCTATTTCCTAGCGAGGAAGTGTCGCATTCACATTCATTTGAAGTGTAGACGAGGAATACATAACACTTCGCAAATCATATTATATCTTACCATGAAACATAGAAATGTGATGCGATATCGCGTTTTAAGAATCATAAGAACTCTATTGCTACGATACGTAGACATCTGCAAACGCTATTTCCTTGCAAAGAAGTGTCACATTTACATTCATTTGAAGTGTAGACGAGGTATACATAGCACTTCACAAATCATATTATATCTTACCATGAAACATAGAAATGAGATGCGATATCGCGTTTGAAGAATCATAAGAACTCTATTGCTACGATACGTAGACATCTGCAAACGCTATTTCCTTGCAAAGAAGTGTCACATTTACATTCATTTGAAGTGTAGACGAGGAATACATAACACTTCGCAAATCATATTATATCTTACTATGAAACATAGAAATGAGATGCGATATCGAGTTTTAAGAATCATAAGAACTCTATTGCTACGATTCGTAGACATCTGCAAACGCTATTTCCTTGCAAAGAATTGTCGCATTTACATTCATTTGAAGTGTAGAAGAGGAATACATAACACTTCGCAAATCATATTATATCTTACCATGAAACATAGAAATGAGATGCGACATCGCGTTCTAAGAAGCATTAGAACACTACTGCTACGATAGGTAGACATTTGCAAACGCTATTTCCTTGCAAGGAATTGTCGCATTTACATTCATTTGAAGTGTAGACGAGGAATACATAACACTCCGCAAATCATATTATATCTTACCATGAAACATAGAAATTAGATGCGATATCGCGTTTTAAGAATCATAAGAACTCTATTGCTACGATACGTAGACATCTGCAAACGCTATTTCCTTGCAAAGAAGTGTCACATTTACATTCATTTGAAGTGTAGAAGAGGAATACATAACACTTCGCAAATCATATTATATCTTACCATGAAACATAGAAATGAGATGCGACATCGTGTTCTAAGAAGCATTAGAACACTACTGCTACGATAGGTAGACATTTGCAAACGCTATTTCCTTGCAAGGAATTGTCGCATTTACATTCATTTGAAGTGTAGACGAGGAATACATAACACTCCGCAAATCATATTATATCTTACCATGAAACATAGGAATGAGATGCGATATCGCGTTTTAAGAAGCATTAGATCTCTATTGCTACGATACCTAGACATCTGCAGACGCTATTTCCTAGCAAGGAAGTGTCGCATTTACATTCATTTGATGTTTAGACGAGGAATACATGATACTTCCCTAATCATACTATATCTTACCATGAAACATAGAAATGAGATGCGATATCGCGTTTTAAGAAGAATTAGAAATCTATTGCTACGATACGTAGACATCTGCAAACGCTATTTCCTAGCGAGGAAGTGTCGCATTTACATTCATTTGAATCGTAGACGAGGAATGCATATCACTTCGCAATGAATATTATATCTTATCATGAAACATAGATATGAGATGCAATATCTCGTTTTAAGAAGCATTTGAACTCTATTTCTACGATACGTAGACATCTGCAAGCGCTATTTCATTGCAAGGGAGTGTCGCATTTACATTCATTTGAATCGTAGACGAGGAATGCATAACACTTCGCAATGAATATTATATCTTACCATGAAACATAGATATGAGATGCGATATCGCGTTTTAAGAAGCATTAGAACTCTATTGCTACGATACCTAGACATCTGCAGACGCTATTTCCTAGCAAGGAAGTGTCGCATTTACTTTCATTTGAAGTGTAGACGAGGAATACATGATACTTCGCTAATCATATTATATCTTACCATGAAACATAGAAATGAGATGCAATGTTGCGATTTAAGAATCATAAGAACTCTATTGCTACGATACGTAGACATCTGCAAACGCTATTTCCTTGCAAAGAAGTGTCACATTTACATTCATTTGAAGTGTAGACGAGGAATACATAACACTTCGCAAATCATATTATATCTTACTATGAAACATAGAAATGAGATGCGATATCGAGTTTTAAGAATCATAAGAACTCTATTGCTACGATTCGTAGACATCTGCAAACGCTATTTCCTTGCAAAGAATTGTCGCATTTACATTCATTTGAAGTGTAGAAGAGGAATACATAACACTTCGCAAATCATATTATATCTTACCATGAAACATAGAAATGAGATGCGACATCGCGTTCTAAGAAGCATTAGAACACTACTGCTACGATAGGTAGACATTTGCAAACGCTATTTCCTTGCAAGGAATTGTCGCATTTACATTCATTTGAAGTGTAGACGAGGAATACATAACACTCCGCAAATCATATTATATCTTACCATGAAACATAGAAATTAGATGCGATATCGCATTTTAAGAATCATAAGAACTCTATTGCTACGATACGTAGACATCTGCAAACGCTATTTCCTTGCAAAGAAGTGTCACATTTACATTCATTTGAAGTGTAGAAGAGGAATACATAACACTTCGCAAATCATATTATATCTTACCATGAAACATAGAAATGAGATGCGACATCGCGTTCTAAGAAGCATTAGAACACTACTGCTACGATAGGTAGACATTTGCAAACGCTATTTCCTTGCAAGGAATTGTCGCATTTACATTCATTTGAAGTGTAGACGAGGAATACATAACACTCCGCAAATCATATTATATCTTACCATGAAACATAGGAATGAGATGCGATATCGCGTTTTAAGAAGCATTAGATCTCTATTGCTACGATACCTAGACATCTGCAGACGCTATTTCCTAGCAAGGAAGTGTCGCATTTACATTCATTTGATGTTTAGACGAGGAATACATGATACTTCCCTAATCATACTATATCTTACCATGAAACATAGAAATGAGATGCGATATCGCGTTTTAAGAAGAATTAGAAATCTATTGCTACGATACGTAGACATCTGCAAACGCTATTTCCTAGCGAGGAAGTGTCGCATTTACATTCATTTGAATCGTAGACGAGGAATGCATATCACTTCGCAATGAATATTATATCTTATCATGAAACATAGATATGAGATGCAATATCTCGTTTTAAGAAGCATTTGAACTCTATTTCTACGATACGTAGACATCTGCAAGCGCTATTTCATTGCAAGGGAGTGTCGCATTTACATTCATTTGAATCGTAGACGAGGAATGCATAACACTTCGCAATGAATATTATATCTTACCATGAAACATAGATATGAGATGCGATATCGCGTTTTAAGAAGCATTAGAACTCTATTGCTACGATACCTAGACATCTGCAGACGCTATTTCATAGCAAGGAAGTGTCGCATTTACTTTCATTTGAAGTGTAGACGAGGAATACATGATACTTCGCTAATCATATTATATCTTACCATGAAACATAGAAATGAGATGCAATGTTGCGATTTAAGAATCATAAGAACTCTATTGCTACGATACGTAGACATCTGCAAACGCTATTTCCTTGCAAGGAAGTGTCGCATTTACATTCATTTGATGTGTAGACGAGGAATACATAACACTTCGCAAATCATATTATATCTTACCATGAACATAGAAATGAGATGCGATATCGCGTTTTAAGAAGCATTAGAACTCTACTGCTACGATACGTAGACATCTGCAAACGCTATTTCCTAGCGAGGAAGTGTCGCATTCACATTCATTTGAAGTGTAGACGAGGAATACATAACACTCCGCAAATCATATTATATCTTACCATGAAACATAGAAATGAGATGCGATATCGCGTTTTAAGAAGCATCAGAACTCTATTACCACGATGCGTAGACATCTGAAAGCACTATTTCCTTGCAAGGGAGTGTCGCATTTACACTCATTTGAATCGTAAACGAGGAATGCATATCACTTCGCAATGAATATTATATCTTATCATGAAACATAGATATGGGATGCAATATCTCGTTTTAAGAAGCATTTGAACTCTATTGCTACGATACGTAGACATCTGCAAGCGCTATTTCCTTGCAAGGGAGTGTCGCATTTACATTCATTTGAATCGTTGACGAGGAATGCATAACACTTCGCAATGAATATTATATCTTGCCATGAAACATAGAAATGAGATGCGATATCGCGTTTTAAGAAGCATTAGAACTCTATTGCTACGATACCTAGACATCTGCAGAAGCTATTTCCTAGCAAGGAAGAGTAGCATTTACATCCATTTGAAGTGTAGACGAGGAATACATGACACTTCGCAAATCATATTATATCTTACCATGAAGCATAGGAATGAGATGCGATATCGCGTTTTAAGAAGCATTAGATCTCTATTGCTACGATACCTAGACATCTGCGGACGCTATTTCCTAGCAAGGAAGTGTCGCATTCACATTCATTTGAAGTGTAGACGAGGAATACATGACACTTCGCAAATCATATTATATCTTACCATGAAACATAGAAATGAGATGCGATATCGCGTTTTGAGAAGCATTAGAACTCTATTGCTACGACACGTAGACATCTGCAAACGCTATTTCCTTGCAAGGAAGTGTCGCATTTACATTCATTTGAAGTGTAGACGATGAATACATAACACTTCGCAAATCATATTATATCTTACCATGAAACATAGAAATGAGATGCGACATCGCGTTCTAAGAAGCATTAGAACACTACTGCTACGATAGGTAGACATTTGCAAACGCTATATCCTTGCAAGGAATTGTCGCATTTACATTCGTTTGAAGTGTAGACGAGGAATACATAACACTTCGCAAATCATATTATATCTTACCATGAAACATAGAAATGAGATGCGATATCGCGTTTTAAGAATCATAAGAACTGTATTGCTACGATTCGTAGACATCTGCAAGCGCTATTTCCTTGCAAGGGAGTGTCGCATTTACATTCATTTGAATCGATGACGAGGAATGCATAACACTTCGCAATGAATATTATATCTTGCCATGAAACATAGAAATGAGATGCGATATCGCGTTTTAAGAAGCATTAGAACTCTATTGCTACGATACCTAGACATCTGCAGAAGCTATTTCCTAGCAAGGAAGAGTAGCATTTACATCCATTTGAAGTGTAGACGAGGAATACATGACACTTCGCAAATCATATTATATCTTACCATGAAGCATAGGAATGAGATGCGATATCGCGTTTTAAGAAGCATTAGATCTCTATTGCTACGATACCTAGACATCTGCAGACGCTATTTCCTAGCAAGGAAGTGTCGCATTTACTTTCATTTGAAGTGTAGACGAGGAATACGTGATACTTCGCTAATCATATTATATCTTACCATGAAACATAGAAATGAGATGCGATATCGCGTTTTAAGAAGCATTAGAAATCTATTGCTACGATACGTAGACATCTGCAAACGCTATTTCCTAGCGAGGAAGTGCCGCATTCACATTCATTTGAAGTGTAGACGAGGAATACCTAACACTTCGCAAATCATATTATATCTTACCATGAAACATAGAAATGAGATGCAATATTGCGATTCAAGAATCATAAGAACTCTATTGCTACGATACGTAGACATCTGCAAACGATATTTCCTTGCAAGGAAGTGTCGCATTTACATTCATTTGATGTGTAGACGAGGAATACATAACACTCCGCAAATCATATAATATCTTACCATGAAACATAGAAATGTGATGCGATATCGCGTTTTAAGAATCATAAGAACTCTATTGCTACGATACGTAGACATCTGCAATCGCTATTTCCTTGCAAAGAATTGTCGCATTTACATTCATTTGATGTGTAGAAGAGGAATACATAACACTTCGCAAATCATATTATATCTTACCAAGAAACATAGAAATGAGATGCGACATCGCGTTCTAAGAAGCATTAGAACACTACTGCTACGATAGGTAGACATTTGCAAACGCTATTTCCTTGCAAGGAATTGTCGCATTTACATTCATTTGAAGTGTAGACGAGGAATACATAACACTCCGCAAATCATATTATATCTTACCATGAAACATAGAAATGAGATGCGATATAGCGTTTTAAGAATCATAAGAACTCTATTGCAACGATACGTAGACATATGCAAACGCTATTTCCTTGCAAAGAAGTGTCGCATTTACATTCATTTGAAGTGTAGACGAGGAATACATAACACTTGGCAAATCATATTATATCTTACCATGAAACATAGAAATATAATGCGATATCGCGTTTTATGAATCATAAGAACTCTATTGCTACGATACCTAGACATTTGCAGACGCTACATCCTAGCAAGGAAGTGTCGCATTTACATTCATTTGAAGTGTAGACGAGGAATACATGACACTTCGCAAATCTTATTATATCTTACCGTGAAACATAGAAATGAGATGCGATATCGCGTTTTATGAAGCACTAGAAAGCTATTGCTACGATACGTAGACATCTGCAAACGCTATTTCCTAGCGAGGAAGTATCGCATTCACATTCATTTGAAGTGTAGACGAGGAATACATAACACTTCGCAAATCACGTTATACCTTACCATGAAACATAGAAATGGGATGCGATATCGCGTTTTAAGAAGCACTAGAAAGCTATTGCTACGATACGTAGACATATGCAAACGCTATTTCCTTGCAATGATGTGTCGCATTTACATTTATTTGAAGTGTAGACGAGGAATACATAACACTCCGCAAATCATATTATATCTTACCATGAAACATAGAAATGAGATGCGATGTAGCGTTTTAAGAATCATAAGAACTCTATTGCAACGATACGTAGACATATGCAAACGCTCTTTCCTTGCAAAGAAGTGTCGCATTTACATTCATTTGAAGTGTAGACGAGGAATACATAACACATCGCAAATCATATTATATCTTACCATGAAACATAGAAATGTGATGCGATATCGCGTTTTAAGAATCATAAGAACTCTATTACTACGATACCTAGACATCTGCAGACGCTACATCCTAGCAAGGAAGTGTCGCATTTACATTCATTTGAAGTGTAGACGAGGAATACATGACACTTCGCAAATCTTATTATATCTTACCGTGAAACATAGAAATGAGATGCGATATCGCGTTTTAAGAAGCATTAGAACTCTATTGCTACGATACCTAGACATCTGCAGACGCTATTTCCTTGCAAGGAAGTGTCGCATTTACATTCATTTGAAGTGTAGACGAGGAATACATAGCACTTCGGAAATCATATTATATCTTACCATGAAACATGGAAATGTGATGCGATATCGCGTTTTAAGAATCATAAAAACTCTATTGCTACGATACGTAGACATCTGCAAACGCTATTTCCTTGCAAGGAAGTGTCGCATTTACATTCATTTGAAGTGTACACGAGGAATACATAACATATCGCAAATCATATTATATCTTACCATGAAGCATAGAAATGAGATGAGATATCGCGTTTTAAGAAGCATTAGAACTCTATTGCTACGATACCTAGACATCTGCAGACGCTATTTCCTTGCAAGGAAGTGTCGCATTTACATTCATTTGAAGTGTAGACGAGGAATAGATGACACTTCGCAAATCTCATTATATCTTACCGTGAAACATAGAAATGAGATGCGATATCGCGTTTTAAGAAGCATTAGAACTCTATTGCTACGATACCTAGACATCTGCAGACGCTATTTCCTTGCAAGGAAGTGTCGCATTTACATTCATTTGAAGTGTAGACGAGGAATACATAGCACTTCGGAAATCATATTATATCTTACCATGAAACATAGAAATGTGATGCGATATCGCGTTTTAAGAATCATAAGAACTCTATTGCTACGATTGTCACGTCACGGGTCGCGAAACTTATCGTTTACCGGGAGCGACACGCAGCCTCGAACGGTTCGGCTCGCGGAATTGCGACGAAGACCGGGTTCTTTCTGGCTCGCGAAACACGTATCGAAAGGCACGAACGCGGATAAGAAAATATGACCTTACCTTTTATCTCTTGACAGCTGCTGAGATTTAGTACCCTTGTTGCAGGTATCGTCGTCGGCGCGGATCGCCCTCAGGTATGATCCCTGCGTACGGTCGGTGAGGCGTGATTGTCAGCGGGACGAGTACCCAGGTGGACTGACCTCGGGGATGGATCGGCTCGGTCAAGCGGAACGGCGATGGATGCGGCGATGCGGGACGGCTGTCCGATCGGTGTGCGGCGGAAGATGAGACGTTGCAGTGGTATATGCACACGGCTGTACCAACGTATCCGCGCACAAGTGAACGCAAGAAGTTCTTCCTTCCCGCGCGGCGAGTTCGTTTAGTTGCACCGGAATGACGCATTCGCGTCGGTTTCCAAAAGTCCGGATACGGGTCCACTAAGCGGCGGTCCGCTCTAGTTTACCGGTCCAGAAATATGGAAAATCGACGAGTGTCCTTGCTCTAGCCTCGCTGTGGGTCGATGCAGCTAAGCGGCGGTCCGCTCTAACCGATCGATTACCAAGTTTGACTAAAGTTCGGAGCTTGTGAATGTTCTTGAAGACGCGTGAACTCGTGGAAGACTTCGCAATGAATGAATTTATAATAATAATAAGGCAAGGAATATTTAGAATGATGAGAATTGTAGTACTGGTAGAAATAAAGTATATTCTAAATAAAACTAAGCTTACACTGATACTTCCCTATGCTAAAGTTGACTAAGTACTAGGATACGATAATTAGAGTTTAGAATTAGGACTTGAATTGAACTAGAGTTTAAATTGAAATAGTAAGATTGGATTATGTTAAAGGAGTGCTCGCTTGGTGCGAATGGCTCGAATTAGAGATTGGATTTGAGGGAGGTCCGCTCGCTTGGAGCGGATGACTCGTACTGACTCTCAGCTCGCGGGCCCGCGACCTCCTCGGATCGCGGGGCGCGCGAGTCGCGGGTCCCCAGAGTGGGGCGGACGCTCGGCCCACGGAGTGGGGTGGACGGTCGTGGTAGGGCGCTCGCTCGGGCGCTTCGCTTACTTATTACGGTTAATTATGATCTTAAAAATTAGGATAACACATGAAACGCCTTACGCTAGGTTGTGTGTGTTGTGTCGTGTACGTACATGGAGTGTCGTGTGCTTAAAGTCTAGGATTCGCTTAATTATAATTATAATGGTATGCAAGGTATGGATACGGGTGCGTAACGGCGGGCGACTCTTCCTGATACGTGGAATGGTCCTCGTGCGGAGGCTGTGGCTCGGTCGTGCTCCAGCTGTCTGGAAGGCACGTGTCGTAGCGCGGTCGTGTGGTCCAACTCCTGGTTGCGGGGGTGGCTGCCTTAGCTCGGCGATCGTATACTCGGTAAGCTCGTCTTTGTGGTGGCGACAGGCGATGCGTGTGGCTCTGGCGGGGGGTGAAGGAGGTACCGCGAGGTTCGGCGGACGTTACACGATACGTAGACATCTGCAAACGCTTTTTCCTTGCAAGGAAGTCTCGCATTTACATTCATTTGAATCGTAGACGAGGAATGCATAACACCTCGCAATAAATATTATATCTTGCCATGAAACATAGGAATGAGATGCGATATCGCGTTTTAAGAAGCATTAGAACACTATTGCCACGATAGGTAGACATTTGCAAACGCTATTTCCTTGCAAGGAAGTGTCGCATTTACATTCATTTGAAGTGTAGACGAGGAATACATAACACTTCGCAAATCATATTATATCTTACCATGAAACATAGAAATGAGATGCGATATCGCGTTTTAAGAAGCATTAGAACTCTATTGCTACGATACGTAGACATCTGCAAACGCTATTTCCTTGCAAGGAAGTGTCGCATTTACATTCACTTGATGTGTAGACGAGGAATACATAACACTTCGCAAATCATATTATATCTTACCATGAAACATAGAAATGAGATGCGATATCGCGTTTTAAGAATCATAAGAACTCTATTGCTACGACACGTTGACATCTGCAAACGCTACTTCCTTGCAAGGAAGTGTCGCATTTACATTCATTTGAATCGTAGACGAGGAATGCATAACACCTCGCAATGAATATTATATCTTGCCATGAAACATAGGAATGAGATGCGATATCGCGTTTTAAGAAGCATTAGAACTCTATTGCTACGATACGTAGACATCTGCAAACGCTATTTCCTTGCAAGGAAGTGTCGCATTTACATTCACTTGATGTGTAGACGAGGAATACATAACACTTCGCAAATCATATTATATCTTACCATGAAACATAGAAATGAGATGCGATATCGCGTTTTAAGAATCATAAGAACTCTATTGCTACGACACGTTGACATCTGCAAACGCTATTTCCTTGCAAGGAAGTGTCGCATTTACATTCATTTGATGTGTAGACGAGGAATACATAACACTTCGCAAATCATATTATATCTTACCATGAAACATAGAAATGAGATGCGATATCGCGTTTTAAGAAGCATTAGAACACTATTGCTACGACACGTTGACATCTGCAAACGCTATTTCCTTGCAAGGAAGTGTCGCATTTACATTCATTTGATGTGTAGACGAGGAATACATAACACTTCGCAAATCATATTATATCTTACCATGAAACATAGAAATGAGATGCGATATCGCGTTTTAAGAATCATAAGAACTCTATTGCTACGATACGTTGACATCTGCAAACGCTTTTTCCTTGTAATGAAGTGTCGCATTTACATTCATTTGAATCGTAGACGAGGAATGCATAACAGTTCGCAATGAATATTATATCTTATCATGAAACATAGATATGAGATGCAATATCTCGTTTTAAGAAGCATTAGAACTCTATTGCTACGATACCTAGACATCTGTAGACGCTATTTCCTAGCAAGGAAGTGTCGCATTTACATTCATTTGAAGTGTAGACGAGGAATACATAACACTTCGCAAATCATATTATATCTTACCATGAAACATAGAAATGAGATGCGATATCGCGTTTTAAGAAGCATTAGAACTCTATTGCTACGATACGTAGACATCTGCAAACGCTATTTCCTTGCAAGGAAGTGTCGCATTTACATTCATTTGAATCGTAGACGAGGAATGCATAACACTTCGCTAATCATATTACATCTTACCATGAAACATAGAAATGAGATGCGATATCGAGTTTTAAGAAGCATTAGAACTCTATTGCTACGATACCTAGACATCTGCAGACGCTATTTCCTAGGAAGGAAGTGTCGCATTTACATTCATTTGAAGTGTAGACGAGGAATACATGACACTTCGCAAATCATATTATATCTTACCATGAAACATAGAAATGAGATGCCATATCGCGATGTAAGAATCATAAGAACTTTATTGCTACGATACGTAGACATCTGCAGACGCTATTTCCTTGCAAGGAAGTGTCGCATTTACATTCATCTGATGTGTAGACGAGGAATACATAACACTTCGCAAATCATATAATATCTTACCATGAAACATAGAAATGAGATGCGATATCGCGTTTTAAGAATCATAAGAACTCTATTGCTACGATACGTAGACATCTGTAAACGCTATTTCCTTGCAAGGAAGTGTCGCATTTGCATTCATTTGATGTGTAGACGATGAATACATAACACTTCGCAAATCATATTATATCTTACCATGAAACATAGAAAGGAGATGCGATATCGCGTTTTGAGAAGCATTAGAACACTATTGCTACGATACGTAGACATCTGCAAACGCTATTTCCTTGCAAGGAAGTGTCGCATTTACATTCATTTGAAGTGTAGACGTGGAATACATAACACTTCGCAAATCATATAATATCTTACCATGAAACATAGAAATGAGATGCGATATCGCGTTTTAATAATCATAAGAAATCTATTGCTACGATACGTAGACATCTGCAAACGCTATTTCCTTGCAAGGAAGTGTCGCATTTACATTCATTTGAAGTGTAGACGAGGAATACATGACACTTCGCAAATCATATAATATCTTACCATGAAACATAGAAATGAGATGCGATATCGCGTTTTAAGAATCATAAGAACTCTATTGCTACGATACGTAGACATCTGTAAACGCTATTTCCTTGCAAGGAAGTGTCGCATTTGCATTCATTTGATGTGTAGACGATGAATACATAACACTTCGCAAATCATATTATATCTTACCATGAAACAAAGAAAGGAGATGCGATATCGCGTTTTGAGAAGCATTAGAACACTATTGCTACGATACGTAGACATCTGCAAACGCTATTTCCTTGCAAGGAAGTGTCGCATTTACATTCATTTGATGTGTAGACGAGGAATACATAACACTTCGCAAATCATATTATATCTTACCATGAAACATAGAAATGAGATGCGATATCGCGTTTTAAGAAGCATTAGAACTCTATTGCTACGATACGTAGACATCCGCAAACGCTATTTCCTTGCAAGGAAGTGTCGCATTTACATTCATTTGAAGTGTAGACGAGGAATACATGACACTTCGCAAATCATATAATATCTTACCATGAAACATAGAAATGAGATGCGATATCGCGTTTTAAGAATCATAAGAACTCTATTGCTACGATACGTAGACATCTGCAGACGCTATTTCCTTGCAAGGAAGTGTCGCATTTACATTCATCTGATGTGTAGACGAGGAATACATAACACTTCGCAAATCATATTATATCTTACCATGAAACATAGAAATGAGATGCGATATCGCGTTTTAAGAAGCATTAGAACTCTATTGCTACGATACGTAGACATCCGCAAACGCTATTTCCTTGCAAGGAAATGTCGCATTTACATTCATTTGAAGTGTAGACGAGGAATACATGACACTTCGCAAATCATATAATATCTTACCATGAAACATAGAAATGAGATGCGATATCGCGTTTTAAGTATCATAAGAACTCTATTGCTACGATACGTAGACATCTGCAGACGCTATTTCCTTGCAAGGAAGTGTCGCATTTACATTCATCTGATGTGTAGACGAGGAATACATAACACTTCGCAAATCATATTATATCTTACCATGAAACATAGAAATGAGATGCGATATCGCGTTTTAAGAAGCATTAGAACTCTATTGCTACGATACGTAGACATCCGCAAACGCTATTTCCTTGCAAGGAAGTGTCGCATTTACATTCATTTGAAGTGTAGACGAGGAATACATGACACTTCGCAAATCATATAATATCTTACCATGAAACATAGAAATGAGATGCGATATCGCGTTTTAAGAATCATAAGAACTCTATTGCTACGATACGTAGACATCTGCAGACGCTATTTCCTTGCAAGGAAGTGTCGCATTTACATTCATCTGATGTGTAGACGAGGAATACATAACACTTCGCAAATCATATTATATCTTACCATGAAACATAGAAATGAGATGCGATATCGCGTTTTAAGAAGCATCAGAAATCCATTGCTACGTTACGTAGACATCTGCAAACGCTATTTCCTTGCAAGGAAGTGTCGCATTTACATTCATTTGATGTGTAGACGAGGAATACATAGCACTTCGCAAATCATATTATATCTTACCATGAAACATAGAAATGAGATGCGATATCGCGTTTTAAGAAGCATTAGAACTCTATTGCTACGATACGTAGACATCTGCAAACGCTATTTCTTTGCAAGGAAGTGTCGCATTTACATTCATTTGAAGTGTAGACGAGGAATACATGACACTCCGCAAATCATATAATATCTTACCATGAAACATAGAAATGAGATGCTATATCACGTTTTAAGAATCATAAGAACTCTATTGCTACGATACGTAGACATCTGCAAACGCTACTTCCTTGCAAGGAAGTGTCACATTTACATTCAATTGATGTGTAGACGAGGAATACATAACACTTCGCAAATCATATTATATCTTACCATGAAACATAGAAATGAGATGCGATATTGTCACGTCACGGGTCGCGAAAACTTATCGTTTACCGGGAGCGACACGCAGCCTCGAACGGTTCGGCTCGCGGAATTGCGACGAAGACCGGGTTCTTTCTGGCTCGCGAAACACGTATAAAAAGGCACGAACGTGGACAAGAAAATATCACCTTACCTTTTATCTCTTGACAGCTGCTAATATTTAGTACCCTTGTTGCAGGTATCGTCGTCGGCGCGGATCGCCCTCAGGTATGATCCCTGCGTACGGTCGGTGAGGCGTGATTGTCAGCGGGACGAGTACCCAGGTGGGCTGACCTCGGGGGTGGATCGGCTCGGTCAAGCGGATCGGCGATGGATGCGGCGATGCCGGACGGCTGTCCGATCGGTGTGCGGCGGAAGATGAGACGTTGCAGTGGTATATGCACACGGCTGTGCCAACGTATCCGCGCACAAGGGAACGCAAGAAGTTCTTCCTTCCCGCGCGGCGAGTTCGTTTAGTTGCACCGGAATGACGCATTCGAGTCGGTTTCCAAAAGTCCGGATACGGGTCCACTAAGCGGCGGTCCGCTCTAGTTTACCGGTCCAGAAATATGGAAAATCGACGAATGTCCTTGCTCTAGCCTCGCTGTGGGTCGATGCAGCTAAGCGGCGGTCCGCTCTAACTGATCGATTACCAAGTTTGACTAAAGTTCGGAGCCTGTGAATGTTCTTGAAGACGCGTGAACTCGTGGAAGACTTCGCAATGAATGAATTTATAATAATAATAAGGCAAGGAATATTTAGAATGATGAGAATTGTAGTACTGGTAAAAATAAAGTATATTCTAAATAAAACTAAGCTTACACTGATACTTCCCTATGCTAAAGTTGACTAAGTACTAGGATACGATAATTAGAGTTTAGAATAAGGACTTGAATTGAATTAGAGTTTAAGTTGAACTAGTAAGATTGGATTATGTTAAAGGAGTGCTCGCTTGGAGCGAATGGCTCGAACTAGAGATTGGATTTGAGGGAGGTCCGCTCGCTTGGAGCGGATGACTCGTACTGACTCTCAGCTCGCGGGCCCGCGACCTCCTCGGATCGCGGGGCGCGCGAGTCGCGGGTCCCCAGAGTGGGGCGGACGCTCGGCCCACGGAGTAGGGTGGACGGTCGTGGTAGGGCGCGCGCGTTCGGCGTGAGCCGCGCGCGTCGGGCGCTCGCTCGGGCGCTTCGCTTACTTATTACGGTTAATTATGATCTTAAAAATTAGGATAACACATGAAACGCCTTACGCTAGGTTGTGTGTGTTGTGTCGTGTACGTACATGGAGTGTCGTGTGCATAAAATCTAGGATTCGCTTAATTATAATTATAATGGTATGCAAAGTATGGATACGGGTGCGTAACGGCGGGCGACTCTTCCTGATACGTGGAATGGTCCTCGTGCGGAGGCTGTGGCTCGGTCGTGCTCCAGCTGTCTGGAAGGCACGTGTCGTAGCGCGGTCGTGTGGTCCAACTCCTGGTTGCGGGGGTGGCTGCCTTAGCTCGGCGATCGCATACTCGGTAAGCTCGTCTTTGTGGTGGCGACAGGCGATGCGTGTGGCTCTGCCGGGGGGTGAAGGAGGTACCGCGAGGTTCGGCGGACGTTACACCTCCCCCCATGGAAAAGGAATCTTGGCAATGCCAAGATCTCCTGTCTGGAGGATGCGTGTCTGATGACGAGTTGGAATTGCTGATACTGCCGGTTGGCGCCTTGCCCTTGGAGATTTCCTCGCCAGGTAGATTGCGGCGGTCTCGTTTCGTGTTTGCGGAGTGACCTGGGATAACTGACCTGGCACTTGGGACACTAATTCCATTATCACTTTTGTCTATGGAAATCGTCGCACTATTTACATTCTTTTCAGTCCTTTTCTCTTCCGATTCAAGCACACTCATTCTTTTGCATAACTTTAATTTGTTTGCGTGAACAATTTTATGGCGGCCCTTAATTGCTATTTTTACATTATTGTCGCTCAGAACTTCGACGATTCGGTACGGGCCAACATATTGTGATTGTAATTTATGTTTATTAGGTTCCCTGAGTAGAAAGACCCATTGACCTTGTTCGAATTTCTGAACGTTCAATTTTCTATCATAATAGAATTTCGCTCTACGTTTCGCATTATCGAGATTTTCCCTGGCAATTTGTTGTGATCTTGTAATTTTTTCATTCAGATATATCAGGTAGTCGGAGTACGTTTCGTTTTCCGTGTTATCCTGAAACGGAGTGTCAGACGGTGTTCTCGCGATTTTTCCAAAAACTAATTCATGCGGAGTATATAACGTTCCTTCGTGGACACTGGTATTATAAGAAAACATGGCGTACGGCAGCCATCTTTCCCAGTCGTTACTGTCGCTAATGAAGTGTCTGAGATATTCGGCCAAAACGTGATGTGAACGTTCGACCGATCCATTCGTCTGTGGGTGGAAGGCTGTTGATCTGTATTGTTTGATTTTGAACTTTATCGCGATCGCTTTAATTAAACTGCTAATGAAATTCGAACCTTGGTCCGTCAAAATGCCTTTCGGGCATCCGAATTTGCAAATAAATCCCGTTATTAATGCTTCGGCGATATCTACGGCAGTTGTTTGTTTCAAAGGAATAGCTAGGGAGTATTTGGTCAAAAGGTCCTGGATGGTGAGGATGTTTGTAAAGCCGTCAGGAGTCGTTGGAAGAGGACCCATAACGTCCATCGAGATTTTGTCGAACGCGCAACCCGGGGTATCTGTCAGTGTTAATGGTTGTCGGGTTTTCACGCGTACTAGTTTTTCGGATTGACAACTTCTACATTTAGCGATATAATCTTGAATTTGATTTTTCGTATTCGGCCAGTAATACTTTTCTCTAATCCGCGAGTACGTTTTATTAACGCCTTTGTGGCCTCCTATCGGAGTGTCGTGATTCTCCTGTATGATCTTTAATCTCTTTTCTTCCGGGGGAATATGGATCAAGCCTTGACATACCGTTATTTGGACTGGTGTTTCGTATAATAGATCTTGTAATGCGCGTTGGATCTGTGCCCATGGAATGGAATCTAAAGAAGTTTGGGCGATGCTAATTGTCTTTAATTGTAATTCACTGATTACGTCGTACAAAGATCTCAATGATTCTATAACTATATTGTAGTCGATGGCTCTGGATTCGTGCTCGATTATTGGTAATTGAATTTGAAAGTAATCTTCTATCTTAATGACTTTAGCTTTGGTTAGGTTGATACTATTTTTGTCGAAGAAAAATTTTCCCGCTTTTTGGATCTGTGTTGCTCCCGCGTCGTAAGGTTGTCCCGATTGGGTTATAAATATAACGATGTTATCGCGCCTAGTCGCGATCGTGTCTCTGGTAAATTTGAATAGAGGCTCGTACCTAACGTGTTCTCCTGCTGCTGGTACGTACATTTCTGTATTGCCGGCTGTCGTTTGTGGTGTCGGTAAGGTAGGAATGTTACGAGGCAGTGGATCGGGTGCTGATCGATTATCGACCGAACTTGGTGAAGGCGGAGGCGGGGGTGGCGGTTTGTTCGTTCTTCGTTTTGGCGGAAGCGGCGAAGGATCAAAAATATCTTCGTCCGAGGATGAGGATTGCGTGATGGGAAAGACTTTTACAGGATTTCGAGATAGAGCGTCTGCGTTAGAATTTGATTTACCTGCTTTGTATATCATATCATAGTCATACTCGGCGAGCTTCAACCTCCACCGCACGAGACGACTGGATGGGTCTTTAACCGAATTCATCCATATAAGTGGACGGTGATCGGTGACAAGCGTGAAACGGTTCCCGTAGATATATGGTCGAAAATGGTGTACGGCATAAACAATAGCTAAACTCTCCTTTTCTATAGTAGAGTAGTTTCTCTTGGCTGGATTTAGGAGTCTCGAAGTGTATGCTATCGGTAGGTCGCGTCCTATGCGTCCCTGACTGATTACGGCGCCTATTGCATCCGCTGATGCGTCCGTGGTAATAATAAAAGGTTCCTTAAAATTGGGATATTGAAGGATCGGCGCCTCGCACAGCGCGTCGCGTAATTTTACAAATGCGTTCTCCTGATCATTTCTCCAAACGAATTGTGCGTCTTTCTTTAGTAAATTGGTAAGTGGTTTCGTTATAGCGGAGAAATTCGAGATAAAACGTCTGTAATATCCGGCGAGACCTAAAAACTGTTTGATTTGTTTTTGATTACTGGGCCTAGGAAAATCTCGAACAGCGCTTACTTTCGAAGGATCGGGTTTCACACCGTCCTCACTAATAATGTGCCCGAGGTAACTCACTTCCCTTCGGAGAAACTCACACTTGTCGGGTTGAAGGACCAGATTGGCCTCTCTCAATCGTCGCGTCAGCTTATCGTATTTGGTTTCGTGCTCTTGAAGCGAACTGGCATAGACAACTATATCATCCAAGTAGACAAATAATTCATTCCCCTGTAGTCCCGCGAGCACATTGTCCATTAACCGCTGGAAAGTGGCCGGCGCATTCTTTAGCCCGAATGGCATACGCGTAAACTCGAAGTGGCCATGAGGAGTCGAGAAGGCTGTTTTATGAGCGTCAGCGGGTTCCATCGGGATCTGATGGAATCCACTGGCGAGATCGAAAGTGCTAAAATACTTAGCACTGCCTAGTTGGTCTAATATTTCTGTTATCGAAGGTAGCGGGTACGCGTCCGCGATAGATTTTTCGTTCAAGGCGCGATAGTCGATGACTACGCGCCATCGTTTCTTCCCGGAAGAATCAGGTTTCTTTGGGACCACCCAAAGCGGTGAATTATAAGGAGACTTGGAATTTCGGATGACATCGTTCTGCAATAAATTTTCCACCTGGTCGCGGATCTCCTCTTTGTGAACAGGGGGAAATCGGTATTGTTTTACGTTTATTGGCCTGTCGTCGACGGTGGGTATTTTATGGGTGGCTGCGGTCGTGCAACCTAACTTGTCGCCGTCTACGTAAAATAAATCCTGTGTTTTCTCGACTAGACGGATCACGTGCGCCTTTTCTTCGTCGTTGAGGTGGCTTAATCGCAACGAGTTTACAACTTGTTCCAAGCGAGATTTCGAGGGACGCTTGGTTTCGGACGACGTTGTTTTCTTAATGGATTTCGCGACTTGCGCGTATGTTAGATTTCGCACGTTGGCGTTCGAAGTGGAAAGAGGAGTTCCGTGATTAGGTGCCGATGTCGCACGCGGAATATTTAAAGACGATTCCCCTTTTCGGGATAGGCCGTTCGATGCGGCTGGAATTGAATTTGGATTTACCGAATTACGGTTTGATTTGGAATTTGAGATCGAACTTGAGAATACCGGGAAGAGCGCGGAGTTATCTTCCTGCGGTATTGTTGGCACTGGCTCCAGTTTCAAAGGAGGCAGGGCCACCGTGACAACCTCGTCCGTCGAGTTAATTACCCGCGCGATGGCCGTGCCCTTTCGTACTTTCACCAGCGCATTGCCGAAGAATATTCCCGGCGCGATGTCTATCCGAGGGACTAGTCCTTCTCGGATAGCTGAATTTAATACGCGAATCTTAATTCCGACGTTCATTCGCGGGGGTATGGATATCTCATCGTTAAATTCCGGCTTCGTTTTCGATGGTACCGGAGGAACTTCGTTTTCCGTGCTGCTAATTTCACGTTTGAACGGGATCGTCTTTCCGTTCCATCGAACGTGACCTTTTGGAAAGGAAATTTCCGCGTCGGCACAGAAACCGGATCCTAGGATGCCGTCTGGGCCGAGGGGGAAATCGTCGTTCACGACGTTGAACGGCACTACTCGATCGAATAATACAATATTAACGGTGCCTACGGTCGTCGTTTTCCCGTTTGTTACTCCGGTGATTACGACTGTTTCCGAGCAATCTATCCTTGCGGCAGACGACAACGCGGAGCGTTTGATAACATTTATCTCGGCTCCTGTATCTACCATAAACTCTGTCGGCTTAATTAGCGCGCTTGAAGTTAAGATAACGCTCGGCGTATTAGTCTTTCCGGTCAGGTTTATTGCTGCGTTTCGGCGTTCGGTTCTAATTGTTGGTCGTTCATAGCAAGAGCGTGTACGTTCGAAGGGGCCTCGCGTCCCGTCTCGCGGCGCGGCGGGAGGCCGTTCCCGTTTCCCGAGTACCTGGTATTGTAAAACTGACGCTTCCTGCATTCATTAATTTCGTGGCCTGCTGTTTTGCAGTATCTGCAAAATTTCGCGTCCTGGGGAGTGGTTTGTCGCGCTGAATCTACTAATGGCCTCGGCGACGGGGTGTAGTTATCCCTGGGATAAGCCGAACGATTATAATATTCCCGGCGGGGCGTCTGCCATTGTTGAGACGGGTAAAACCTGGAGCGGCAATCCCTTGCTGAATGTCCCGGATTATTGCAAACTTGGCACGTTATTTCCGGACGCCTTTCACGGGGTTCAACGCGGGGACGCGGATTCCGCAGTCTATCGCAATCTAATTCGTATTTCTTGAACAACTCGCGAGCGCGTGAAAATGCTTCTTGAGGAGGTCTAATGACTTGCGCGGACAAAGGAACGCGAATTTCTGGTATTAAACCATCCGTGAAGCTTTGGAGGGTTAATTCGTCGATATCCGACGTTAGGTTCTGTGTCGCGTAGGGGTTTATGCGTTCGCAATCTATAATCGCGGTGCGTAGATCTTTTACGCGGCTAATGTAATCTAAAATATGTTCCGTCTGCCTCATATAAATGTTTGTCATTTCGCCGCGATAATGATTAGCAGAACGAATGCTTCCGAACGAGTGACGGAGGATATCCGTGAGTTCCAGGATCGTCTGGCACGGTTCGTCTTCTACAGCGAAATATGCGCGGCCTTTGAGTTTACCTTTGATCAATCTTGTGAATGTACGTTCGCAGCCATTCGGTATCAACTCATACGCGCGTTTACATGCTCGCGTGAATTGAAGTACCGGCATATTGTTCCCATCATAATTGGGTACGGATTCTAACGCCTGTTTCAACGATAGTTCGTCGTGTTGAGGGCCTGCTGTTTCCGTATGTGAATTTGATGCGGATTGTGTTGCGTTTAATCGCGGGATGTCTAATGGGACAGTGTCCGATCGCGTTATGTCCTGCGAACGGCGAACAGAAGCTAATTCTCGGCGTAAATCCTCGATCTGTTGCATCAAGAATATCGTATTGTCTACGGTTCTATTCGATTCAACGGTTTTCTCGGTATCAGAGGTATCGATTTCACGTGTGATCGGGTCGGCGAGCGCGTCTTGGTAATCTAGACGACGCGTTGGACGTTTATCGCGATCCGATTCGATGCCCGTAGCGGCGGCGGCGGCGCCTCGGGGTGGCTGTTGCCGTGTCTTTGTCGGTGTTCGCGTGGCCATGGCTGTCGTATCCCTTATCACAGGCGGAATTTCCGGAAAGGAATAACGTGCAGTATCCCACCGCTGTCACCAAAAAGTTCGTGTCACGTCAAGGGTCGCGAAAACTTATCGTTTACCGGGAGCGACACGCAGCCTCGAACGGTTCGGCTCGCGGAATTGCGACGAAGACCGGGTTCTTTCTGGCTCGCGAAACACGTATAAAAAGGCACGAACGTGGACAAGAAAATATGACCTTACCTTTTATCTCTTGACAGCTGCTAATATTTAGTACCCTTGTTGCAGGTATCGTCGTCGGCGCGGATCGCCCTCAGGTATGATCCCTGCGTACGGTCGGTGAGGCGTGATTGTCAGCGGGACGAGTACCCAGGTGGGCTGACCTCGGGGGTGGATCGGCTCGGTCAAGCGGATCGGCGATGGATGCGGCGATGCCGGACGGCTGTCCGATCGGTGTGCGGCGGAAGATGAGACGTTGCAGTGGTATATGCACACGGCTGTGCCAACGTATCCGCGCACAAGGGAACGCAAGAAGTTCTTCCTTCCCGCGCGGCGAGTTCGTTTAGTTGCACCGGAATGACGCATTCGAGTCGGTTTCCAAAAGTCCGGATACGGGTCCACTAAGCGGCGGTCCGCTCTAGTTTACCGGTCCAGAAATATGGAAAATCGACGAATGTCCTTGCTCTAGCCTCGCTGTGGGTCGATGCAGCTAAGCGGCGGTCCGCTCTAACTGATCGATTACCAAGTTTGACTAAAGTTCGGAGCCTGTGAATGTTCTTGAAGACGCGTGAACTCGTGGAAGACTTCGCAATGAATGAATTTATAATAATAATAAGGCAAGGAATATTTAGAATGATGAGAATTGTAGTACTGGTAAAAATAAAGTATATTCTAAATAAAACTAAGCTTACACTGATACTTCCCTATGCTAAAGTTGACTAAGTACTAGGATACGATAATTAGAGTTTAGAATAAGGACTTGAATTGAATTAGAGTTTAAGTTGAACTAGTAAGATTGGATTATGTTAAAGGAGTGCTCGCTTGGAGCGAATGGCTCGAACTAGAGTTTGGATTTGAGGGAGGTCCGCTCGCTTGGAGCGGATGACTCGTACTGACTCTCAGCTCGCGGGCCCGCGACCTCCTCGGATCGCGGGGCGCGCGAGTCGCGGGTCCCCAGAGTGGGGCGGACGCCCGGCCCACGGAGTGGGGTGGACGGTCGTGGTAGGGCGCGCGCGTTCGGTGTGAGCCGCGCGCGTCGGGCGCTCGCTCGGGCGCTTCGCTTACTTATTACGGTTAATTATGATCTTAAATATTAGGATAACACATGAAACGCCTTACGCTAGGTTGTGTGTGTTGTGTCGTGTACGTACATGGAGTGTCGTGTGCTTAAAATCTAGGATTCGCTTAATTATAATTATAATGGTATGCAAAGTATGGATACGGGTGCGTAACGGCGGGCGACTCTTCCTGATACGTGGAATGGTCCTCGTGCGGAGGCTGTGGCTCGGTCGTGCTCCAGCTGTCTGGAAGGCACGTGTCGTAGCGCGGTCGTGTGGTCCAACTCCTGGTTGCGGGGGTGGCTGCCTTAGCTCGGCGATCGCATACTCGGTAAGCTCGTCTTTGTGGTGGCGACAGGCGATGCGTGTGGCTCTGCCGGGGGATGAAGGAGGTACCGCGAGGTTCGGCGGACGTTACAGTGGCATTTACATTCATTTGAAGTGTAGACAAGGAATTCATAACACTTCGCAATGAATATTATATCTTATCATGAAACATAGATATGAGATGCAATATCTCGTTTTAAGAAGCATTTGAAATCTATTGCTTCGATACGTAGACATCTGCAAACGCTATTTCCTTGCAAGGAAGTGTCGCATTTACATTCATTTGAAGTGTAGACAAGGAATACATAACACTTCGCAAATCATATTATATCTTACCATGAAACATAGAAATGAGATGCGATATCGCGTTTTAAGAATCATATGAACTCTATTGCTACGATACGTAGACATCTGCAAGCGCTATTTCCTTGCAAGGAAGTGTGGCATTTACATTCATTTGAAGTGTAGACAAGGAATTCATAACACTTCGCAAATCATAATATATCATACCATGAAACATAGAAATGAGGTGCGATATCGCGTTTTAAGAATCATATGAACTCTATTGCTACGATACGTAGACATCTGCAAACGCTATTTCCTTGCAAGGAAGTGTCGCATTTACATTCATTTGAAGTGTAGACGAGGAATACATAACACTTCGCAAATCATATTATATCTTACCACGAAACATAGAAATGAGATGCGATATCGCGTTTTAAAATGCAATAGAACTCTATTGCTACGATACGTAGACATCTGCAGACGCTATTTCCTAGCAAGGAAGTGTCGCATTTACATTCATTTGAAGTGTAGACGAGGAATACATGACACCTCGCAAATCATATTATATCTTACCATGAAACATAGAAATGAGATGCGATATCGCGTTTTAAGAAGCATTAGAAATCTATTGCTACGATGCGTAGACATCTGCAAACGCTATTTCCTAGCGAGGAAGTGTCGCATTCACATTCATTTGAAGTGTAGACGAGGAATACATGACACTTCGCAAATCATATTATATCTTACCGTGATACATAGAAATGAGATGCGATATCGCGTTTTAAGAAGCATTAGAACTCTATTGCTACGATACCTAGACATCTGCAGACGCCATTTCCTTGCAAGGAAGTGTCGCATTTACATTCATTTGAAGTGTAGACGAGGAATACATGATACTTCGCAAATCATATTATATCTTACCATGAAACATAGAAATGAGATGCGATATAGCGTTTTAAGAAGCATTAGATATCTATTGCTACGATACGTAGACATCTGCAGACGCTATTTCCTAGCGAGGAAGTGTCGCATTCACATTCATTTGAAGTGTAGACGAGGAATACATAACACTACGCAAATCATATTATATCAAACCATGAAACATAGAAATGAGATGCGATATCGCGTTTTAAGAAGCATTAGAACTCTATTGCTACGACACCTAGACATCTGCAGACGCTATTTCCTTGCAAGGAAGTGTCGCATTTACATTCATTTGAAGTGTAGACGAGGAATACATAACACTTCGCAAATCATATTTTATCTTACCGTGATACATAGAAATGAGATGCGATATCGCGTTTTAAGAAGCATTAGAACTCTAATGCTACGATACCTAGACATCTGCAGACGCTATTTGCCTGCAAGGAAGTGTCGCATTTACATTCATTTGAAGTGTAGACGAGGAATACATGATACTTCGCAAATCATATTATATCTTACCATGAAACATAGAAATGAGATGCGATATCGCGGTTTAAGAAGCATTAGAACTCTATTGCTACGATACCTAGACATCTGCAGACGCTATTTCCTTGCAAGGAAGTGTCGCATTTACATTCATTTGAAGTGTAGACGAGGAATACATAACACTTCGCAAATCATATTATATCTTACCATGAAACATAGAAATGAGATGCGATATCGCGTTTTAAGAAGCATTAGAACTCTATTGCTACGATACCTAGACATCTGCAGACGCCATTTCCTTGCAAGGAAGTGTCGCATTTACATTCATTTGAAGTGTAGACGAGGAATACATGATACTTCGCAAATCATATTATATCTTACCATGAAACATAGAAATGAGATGCGATATAGCGTTTTAAGAAGCATTAGATATCTATTGCTACGATACGTAGACATCTGCAGACGCTATTTCCTAGCGAGGAAGTGTCGCATTCACATTCATTTGAAGTGTAGACGAGGAATACATAACACTACGCAAATCATATTATATCAAACCATGAAACATAGAAATGAGATGCGATATCGCGTTTTAAGAAGCATTAGAACTCTATTGCTACGACACCTAGACATCTGCAGACGCTATTTCCTTGCAAGGAAGTGTCGCATTTACATTCATTTGAAGTGTAGACGAGGAATACATAACACTTCGCAAATCATATTTTATCTTACCGTGATACATAGAAATGAGATGCGATATCGCGTTTTAAGAAGCATTAGAACTCTAATGCTACGATACCTAGACATCTGCAGACGCTATTTGCCTGCAAGGAAGTGTCGCATTTACATTCATTTGAAGTGTAGACGAGGAATACATGATACTTCGCAAATCATATTATATCTTACCATGAAACATAGAAATGAGATGCGATATCGCGGTTTAAGAAGCATTAGAACTCTATTGCTACGATACCTAGACATCTGCAGACGCTATTTCCTTGCAAGGAAGTGTCGCATTTACATTCATTTGAAGTGTAGACGAGGAATACATAACACTTCGCAAATCATATTATATCTTACCATGAAACATAGAAATGAGATGCGATATCGCGTTTTAAGAAGCATTAGAAATCTATTGCTTCGATACGTAGACATCTGCAAACGCTATTTCCTTGCAAGGAAGTGTCGCATTTACTTTCATTTGAAGTGTAGACAAGGAATACATAACACTTCGCAAATCATATTATATCTTACCATGAAACATAGAAATGAGATGCGATATCGCGTTTTAAGAAGCATTAGAACACTATTGCTACGATAGGTAGACATTTGTAAACGCTATTTCCTTGCAAGGAAGTGTCGCATTTACATTCATTTGATGTGTAGACGAGGAATACATAACACTTCGCAAATCATATTATATCTTACCATGAAACATAGAAATGAGATGCGATATCGCGTTTTAAGAAGCATTAGAACTCTACTGCTACGATACGTAGACATCTGCAATCGCTATTTCCTTGCAACGAAGTATCGCATTTACTTTCATTTGAATCGTAGACGAGGAATGCATAACACTTCGCAATGAATATTATATCTTGCCATGAAACATAGAAATGAGATGCGATATCGCGTTTTAAGAAGCATTAGAACTCTATTGCTACGATACCTAGACATCTGCAAACGCTATTTCCTTGCAAGGAAGTGTCGCATTTACATTCATTTGAAGTGTAGACAAGGAATACATAACACTTCGCAAATCATATTATATCTTACCATGAAACATAGAAATGAGATGCGATATCGCGTTTTAAGAATCATATGAACTCTATTGCTACGATACGTAGACATCTGCAAGCGCCATTTCCTTGCAAGGAAGTGTGGCATTTACATTCATTTGAAGTGTAGACAAGGAATTCATAACACTTCGCAATTCATAATATATCATACCATGAAACATAGAAATGAGGTGCGATATCGCGTTTTAAGAATCATATGAACTCTATTGCTACGATACGTAGACATCTGCAAACGCTATTTCCTTGCAAGGAAGTGTCGCATTTACATTCATTTGAAGTGTAGACGAGGAATACATAACACTTCGCAAATCATATTATATCTTACCATGAAACATAGAAATGAGATCCGATATCGCGTTTTAAGAATCATAAGAACTCTATTGCTACGATACGTAGACATCTGCAAACGCTATTTCCTTGCAGGGAAGTGTCGCATTTACATTCATTTGAAGTGTAGACGAGGAATACATAACACTTCGCAAATCATATTATATCTTACCATGAAACATAGAAATGAGATGCGATATCGCGTTTTAAGAAGCAGCAGAAATCCATTGCTACGATACGTAGACATCTGCAAGCGCTATTTCCTTGCAAGGAAGTGTCGCATTTACACTCATTTGAAGTGTAGACGAGGAATACATAACACTTCGCAAATCATATTATATCAAACCATGAAACATAGAAATGAGATGCGATATCGCGTTTTAAGAAGCATTAGAACTCTATTGCTACGACACCTAGACATCTGCAGACGCTATTTCCTTGCAAGGAAGTGTCGCATTTACATTCATTTGAAGTGTAGACGAGGAATACATAACACTTCGCAAATCATATTTTATCTTACCGTGATACATAGAAATGAGATGCGATATCGCGTTTTAAGAAGCATTAGAACTCTAATGCTACGATACCTAGACATCTGCAGACGCTATTTGCCTGCAAGGAAGTGTCGCATTTACATTCATTTGAAGTGTAGACGAGGAATACATGATACTTCGCAAATCATATTATATCTTACCATGAAACATAGAAATGAGATGCGATATCGCGGTTTAAGAAGCATTAGAACTCTATTGCTACGATACCTAGACATCTGCAGACGCTATTTCCTTGCAAGGAAGTGTCGCATTTACATTCATTTGAAGTGTAGACGAGGAATACATAACACTTCGCAAATCATATTATATCTTACCATGAAACATAGAAATGAGATGCGATATCGCGTTTTAAGAAGCATTAGAAATCTATTGCTTCGATACGTAGACATCTGCAAACGCTATTTCCTTGCAAGGAAGTGTCGCATTTACTTTCATTTGAAGTGTAGACAAGGAATACATAACACTTCGCAAACCATATTATATCTTACCATGAAACATAGAAATGAGATGCGATATCGCGTTTTAAGAAGCATTAGAACACTATTGCTACGATAGGTAGACATTTGTAAACGCTATTTCCTTGCAAGGAAGTGTCGCATTTACATTCATTTGATGTGTAGACGAGGAATACATAACACATCGCAAATCATATTATATCTTACCATGAAACATAGAAATGAGATGCGATATCGCGTTTTAAGAAGCATTAGAACTCTACTGCTACGATACGTAGACATCTGCAATCGCTATTTCCTTGCAACGAAGTATCGCATTTACTTTCATTTGAATCGTAGACGAGGAATGCATAACACTTCGCAATGAATATTATATCTTACCATGAAACATAGAAATGAGATGCGATATCGCGTTTTAAGAAGCATTAGAACTCTACTGCTACGATACGTAGACATCTGCAATCGCTATTTCCTTGCAAGGAAGTGTCGCATTTACATTCATTTGAATCGTAGACGTGGAATGCATATCACTTCGCAATGAATATTATATCTTATCATGAAACATAGATATGAGATGCAATATCTCGTTTTAAGAAGCATTTGAAATCTATTGCTTCGATACGTAGACATCTGCAAACGCTATTTCCTTGCAAGGAAGTGTCGCATTTACTTTCATTTGAAGTGTAGACGAGGAATACGTGATACTTCGCAAATCATATTATATCTTACCATGAAACATAGAAATGAGATGCGATATCGCGTTTTAAGAGGCATTAGAAATCTATTGCTACGATACGTAGACATCTGCAGACGCCATTTCCTAGCGAGGAAGTGTCGCATTCACATTCATTTGAAGTGTAGACGAGGAATACATAACACTTCGCAAATCATATTATATCTTACCATGAAACATAGAAATGAGATGCGATATCGCGTTTTAAAAAGCATTAGAACTCTATTGCTACGATACGTAGACATCTGCTAACGCCATTTCCTAGCGAGGAAATGTCGGATTCACATTCATTTGAAGTGTAGACGAGGAATACATGACACTTCGCAAATCTTATTATATCTTACCGTGATACATAGAAATGAGATGCGATATCGCGTTTTAAGAATCATAAGAACTCTATTGCTACGATACCTAGACATCTGCAAACGCTATTTCCTTGCAGGGAAGTGTCGCATTTACATTCATTTGAAGTGTAGACGATGAATACATAACACTTCGCAAATCATATTATATCTTACCATGAAACATAGAAATGAGATGCGATATCGCGTTTTAATAAGCAGCAGAAATCCATTGCTACGATACGTAGACATCTGCAAGCGCTATTTCCTTGCAAGGAAGTGTCGCATTTACATTCATTTGAAGTGTAGACGAGGAATACATAACACTTCGCAAATCATATTATATCCTACCATGAAACATAGAAATGAGATGCGATATCGCGTTTTAAGAAGCATTTGAACTCGATTGCTACGATATGTAGACATCTGCAAACGCTATTTCCTTGCAAGGAAGTGTCGCATTTACATTCATTTGAATCGTAGACGAGGAATGCATATCACTTCGCAATGAATATTATATCTTATCATGAAACATAGATATGAGATGCAATATCTCGTTTTAAGAAGCTTTTGAACTCTATTGCTACGATACTTAGACATCTGCAAGCGCTATTTCCTTGCAAGTGAGTGTCGCATTTACATTCATTTGAATCGTAGACGAGGAATGCATAACACTTCGCAGTGAATATTATATCTTGCCATGAAACATAGAAATGAGATGCGATATCGCGTTTTAAGAAGCATTAGAACTCTATTGCTACGATACCTAGACATCTGCAGACGCTATTTCCCTGCAAGGAAGTGTCGCATTTACATTCATTTGAAGTGTAGACGAGGAATACATAACACTTCGCAAATCATATTATATCTTACCATGAAACATAGAAATGAGATGCGATATCGCGTTTTAAGAATCATATGAACTCTATTGCTACGATACGTAGACATCTGCAAGCGCCATTTCCTTGCAAGGAAGTGTGGCATTTACATTCATTTGAAGTGTAGACAAGGAATTCATAACACTTCGCAATTCATAATATATCATACCATGAAACATAGAAATGAGGTGCGATATCGCGTTTTAAGAATCATATGAACTCTATTGCTACGATACGTAGACATCTGCAAACGCTATTTCCTTGCAAGGAAGTGTCGCATTTACATTCATTTGAAGTGTAGACGAGGAATACATAACACTTCGCAAATCATATTATATCTTACCATGAAACATAGAAATGAGATGCGATATCGCGTTTTAATAAGCAGCAGAAATCCATTGCTACGATACGTAGACATCTGCAAGCGCTATTTCCTTGCAAGGAAGTGTCGCATTTACATTCATTTGAAGTGTAGACGAGGAATACATAACACTTCGCAAATCATATTATATCCTACCATGAAACATAGAAATGAGATGCGATATCGCGTTTTAAGAAGCATTTGAACTCGATTGCTACGATACGTAGACATCTGCAAAGGCTATTTCCTTGCAAGGAAGTGTCGCATTTACATTCATTTGAATCGTAGACGAGGAATGCATATCACTTCGCAATGAATATTATATCTTATCATGAAACATAGATATGAGATGCAATATCTCGTTTTAAGAAGCTTTTGAACTCTATTGCTACGAAACTTAGACATCTGCAAGCGCTATTTCCTTGCAAGTGAGTGTCGCATTTACATTCATTTGAATCGTAGACGAGGAATGCATAACACTTCGCAATGAATATTATATCTTGCCATGAAACATAGAAATGAGATGCGATATCGCGTTTTAAGAAGCATTAGAACTCTATTGCTACGATACCTAGACATCTGCAGACGCTATTTCCTTGCAAGGAAGTGTCGCATTTACATTCATTTGAAGTGTAGACGAGGAATACATAACACTTCGCAAATCATATTATATCTTACCATGAAACATAGAAATGAGATGCGATATCGCGTTTTAAGAAGCATTAGAAATCTATTGCTACGATGCGTAGACATCTGCAAACGCTATTTCCTAGCGAGGAAGTGTCGCATTCACATTCATTTGAAGTGTAGACGAGGAATACATGACACTTCGCAAATCATATTATATCTTACCATGAAAGATAGAAATGAGATGCGATATCGCGTTTTAAGAAGCATCAGAAATCTATTTTTACGATACGTAGACATCTGCTAACGCCATTTCCTAGCGAGGAAGTGTCGCATTCACATTCATTTGAAGTGTAGACGAGGAATACATGACACTTCGCAAATCTTATTATATCTTACCGTGATACATAGAAATGAGATGCGATATCGCGTTTTAAGAAGCATTAGAACTCTATTGCTACGATACCCAGACATCTGCAGACGCTATTTCCCTGCAAGGAAGTGTCGCATTTACATTCATTTGAAGTGTAGACGAGGAATACGTGATACTTCGCAAATCATATTATATCTTACCATGAAACATAGAAATGAGATGCGATATCGCGTTTTAAGAGGCATTAGAAATCTATTGCTACGATACGTAGACATCTGCAGACGCCATTTCCTAGCGAGGAAGTGTCGCATTCACATTCATTTGAAGTGTAGACGAGGAATACATAACACTTCGCAAATCATATTATATCTTACCATGAAACATAGAAATGAGATGCGATGTCGCGTTTTAAAAAGCATTAGAACTCTATTGCTACGATACGTAGACATCTGCTAACGCCATTTCCTAGCGAGGAAGTGTCGCATTCACATTCATTTGAAGTGTAGACGAGGAATACATGACACTTCGCAAATCTTATTATATCTTACCGTGATACATAGAAATGAGATGCGATATCGCGTTTTAAGAAGCATTAGAACTCTATTGCTACGATACCTAGACATCTGCAGACGCTATTTCCCTGCAAGGAAGTGTCGCATTTACATTCATTTGAAGTGTAGACGAGGAATACATAACACTTCGCAAATCATATTATATCTTACCACGAAACATAGAAATGAGATGCGATATCGCGTTTTAAAAAGCAATAGAACTCTATTGCTGCGATACGTAGACATCTGCAGACGCTATTTCCTAGCAAGGAAGTGTCGCATTTACATTCATTTGAAGTGTAGACGAGGAATACATGACACCTCGCAAATCATATTATATCTTACCATGAAACATAGAAATGAGATGCGATATCGCGTTTTAAGAAGCATTAGAAATCTATTGCTACGATGCGTAGACATCTGCAAACGCTATTTCCTAGCGAGGAAGTGTCGCATTCACATTCATTTGAAGTGTAGACGAGGAATACATGACACTTCGCAAATCATATTATATCTTACCGTGATACATAGAAATGAGATGCGATATCGCATTTTAAGAAGCATTAGAACTCTATTGCTACGATACCTAGACATCTGCAGACGCCACTTCCTTGCAAGGAAGTGTCGCATTTACATTCATTTGAAGTGTAGACGAGGAATACATAGCACTTCGCAAATCATATTATATCTTACCATGAAACATAGAAATGAAATGCGATATCGCGTTTTAAGAAGCATTAGAAATCTATTGCTACGATACGTAGACATCTGCAAACGCTATTTCCTAGCGAGGAAGTGTCGCATTCACATTCATTTGAAGTGTAGACGAGGAATACATAACACTTCGCAAATCATATTATATCTTACCATGAAACATAGGAATGAGATGCGATATCGCGTTTTAAGAAGCATTAGATCTCCATTGCTGCGATACCTAGACATCTGCAGACGCTATTTCCTAGCAAGTAAGTGTCGCATTTACATTCATTTGAAGTGTAGACGAGGAATACATGATACTTCGCAAATCATATTATATCTTACCATGAAACATAGAAATGAGATGCAATACCGCGATTTAAGAATCATAGGAACTCTATTGCTACGATACGTAGACATCTGCAAACGCTATTTCCTTGCAAAGAATTGTCGCATTTACAATCATTTGATGTGTAGAAGAGGAATACATAACACCTCGCAAATCATATTATATCTTACCATGAAACATAGAAATGAGATGCGACATCGCGTTCTAAGAAGCATTAGAACACTACTGCTACGATAGGTAGACATTTGCAAACGCTATTTCCTTGCAAGGAATTGTCGCATTTACATTCATTTGAAGTGTAGACGAGGAATACATAACACTCCGCAAATCATATTATATCTTACCATGAAACATAGAAATGAGATGCGATATCGCGTTTTAAGAATCATAAGAACACTATTGCTACGATACGTAGACATCTGTAAACGCTATTTCCTTGCAAAGAAGTGTCACATTTACATTCATTTGAAGTGTAGACGAGGAATACATAACACTTCGCAAATCATATTATATCTTACCATGAAACATAGAAATGAGATGCGATATCGCGTTTTAAGAATCATAAGAACTCTATTGCTACGATTCGTAGACATCTGCAAACGCTATTTCCTTGCAAGGAAGTGTCACATTTACATTCATTTGAAGTGTGGTCGAGGAATGCATAACACTTCGCAAATCATATTATATCTTACCATGAAGCATAGGAATGAGATGCGATATCGCGTTTTAAGAAGCATTAGATCTCTATTGCTACGATACCTAGACATCTGCAGACGCTATTTCCTAGCAAGGAAGTGTCGCATTTACATTCATTTGATGTTTAGACGTGGAATGCATGATACTTCCCTAACCATACTATATCTTACTATGAAACATAGAAATGAGATGCGATATCGCGTTTTAAGAAGAATTAGAAATCTATTGCTACGATACGTAGACATCTGCAAACGCTATTTCCTAGCGAGGAAGTGTCGCATTTACATTCATTTGAATCGTAGACGAGGAATGCATATCACTTCGCAATGAATATTATATCTTATCATGAAACATAGATATGAGATGCAATATCTCGTTTTAAGAAGCATTTGAACTCTATTGCTACGATACGTAGACATCTGCAGGCGCTATTTCCTTGCAAGAGAGGGTCGCATTTACATTCATTTGAATCGTAGACGAGGAATGCATAACACTTCGCAATGAATATTATATCTTGCCATGAAACATAGAAATGAGATGCGATATCGCGTTTTAAGAAGCATTAGAACTCTATTGCTACGATACCTAGACATCTGCAGAAGCTATTTCCTAGCAAGGAAGAGTAGCATTTACATCCATTTGAAGTGTAGACGAGGAATACGTGACACTTCGCAAATCATATTATATCTTACCATGAAGCATAGGAATGAGATGCGATATCGCGTTTTAAGAAGCATTAGATCTCTATTGCTACGATACCTAGACATCTGCAGACGCTATTTCCTAGCAAGGAAGTGTCGCATTTACATTCATTTGATGTGTAGACGAGGAATACATGATACTTCCCTAATCATACTATATCTTACCATGAAACATAGAGATGAGATGCGATATCGCGTTTTAAGAAGAATTAGAAATCTATTGCTACGATACGTAGACATCTGCAAACGCTATTTCCTAGCGAGGAAGTGTCGCATTTACATTCATTTGAATCGTAGACGAGGAATGCATATCACTTCGCAATGAATATTATATCTTATCATGTAAGAAAGATATGAGATGCAATATCTCGTTTTAAGAAGCATTTGAATTCTATTGCTACGATACGTAGACATCTGCAGGCGCTATTTCCTTGCAAGGGAGTGTCGCATTTACATTCATTTGAATCGTAGACGAGGAATGCATAACACTTCGCAATGAATATTATATCTTACCATGAAACATAGAAATGAGATGCGATATCGCGTTTTAAGAATCATAAGAACTCTATTGCTACGATACCTAGACATCTGCAGAAGCTATTTCCTAGCAAGGAAGAGTAGCATTTACATCCATTTGAAGTGTAGACGAGGAATACGTGACACTTCGCAAATCATATTATATCTTACCATGAAGCATAGGAATGAGATGCAATATCGCGTTTTAAGAAGCATTAGATCTCTATTGCTACGATACCTAGACATCTGCAGACGCTATTTCCTAGCAAGGAAGTGTCGCATTTACTTTCATTTGAAGTGTAGACGAGGAATACATGATACTTCGCTAATCATATTATATCTTACCATGAAACATAGAAATGAGATGCGATATCGCGTTTTAAGAATCATAAGAACTCTATTGCTACGATACGTAGACATCTGCAAACGCTATTTCCTTGCAAGGAAGTGTCGCATTTACATTCATTTGATGTGTAGACGAGGAATACATAACATTTCGCAAATCATATTATATCTTGCCATGAAACATAGAAATGAGATGCGATATCGCGTTTTAAGAAGCATTAGAACACTACTGCTACGATACGTAGACATCTGCAAACGCTATTTCCTAGCGAGGAAGTGTCGCATTCACATTCATTTGAAGTGTAGACGAGGAATACATAACACTCCGCAAATCATATTATATCTTACCATGAAACATAGAAATGAGATGCGATATCGCGTTTTAAGAAGCATTAGATCTCTATTACCACGATGCGTAGACATCTGAAAGCACTATTTCCTTGCAAGGGAGTGTCGCATTTACATTCATTTGATGTGTAGACGAGGAATACATAGCACTTCACAAACCATATTATATCTTACCATGAAACATAGAAATGAGATGCGATATCGTGTTTTAAGAATCATAAGAACTCTATTGCTACGATACGTAGACATCTGCAAACGCTATTTCCTTGCAAAGAAGTGTCACATTTACATTCATTGGAAGTGTAGACGAGGAATACATAACACTTCGCAAATCATATTATATCTTAACATGAAACATAGAAATGAGATGCGATATCGCGTTTTAAGAAGCATTAGAACTCTACTGCTACGATACGTAGATATCTGCAAACGCTATTTCCTAGCGAGGAAGTGTCGCATTCACATACATTTGAAGTGTAGACGAGGAATACATAACACTCCGCAAATCATATTATATCTTACCATGAAACATAGAAATGTGATGCGATATCGCGTTTTAAGAATCATAAGAACTCTATTGCTACGATTCGTAGACATCTGCAAACGCTATTTCCTTGCAAAGAATTGTCGCATTTACATTCATTTGAAGTGTAGAAGAGGAATACATAACACTTCGCAAATCATATTTTATCTTACCATGAAACATAGAAATGGGATGCGATATCGCGTTTTAAGAAGCATTAGAAATCTATTGCTACGACACGTAGACATCTGCAAACGCTATTTCCTAGCGAGGAAGTGTCGCATTCACATTCATTTGAAGTGTAGACGAGGAATACATAACACTTCGCAAATCATATTATATCTTACCATGAAACATAGAAATGAGATGCAATATTGCGATTTAAGAATCATAAGAACTCTATTGCTACGATACGTAGACATCTGCAAACGCTATTTCCTTGCAAGGCAGTGTCGCATTTACATTCATTTGATGTGTAGACGAGGAATACATAACACTTCGCAAATCATATTATATCTTACCATGAAACAGAGAAAGGAGATGCGATATCGCGTTTTAAGAAGCATTAGAACTCTACTGCTACGATACGTAGACACCTGCAAACGCTATTTCCTAGCGAGAAAGTGTCGCATTCACATTCATTTGAAGTGTAGACGAGGAATACATAACACTCCGCAAATCATATTATATCTTACCATGAAACATAGAAATGTGATGCGATATCGCGTTTTAAGAATCATAAGAACTCTATTGCTACGATACGTAGACATCTGCAAACGCTATTTCCTTGCAAAGAATTGTCGCATTTACATTCATTTGAAGTGTAGAAGAGGAATACATAACACTTAGCAAATCATATTATATCTTACCATGAAACATAGAAATGAGATGCTACATCGCGTTCTAAGAAGCATTAGAACACTACTGCTACGATAGGTAGACATTTGCGAACGCTATTTCCTTGCAAGGAATTGTCGCATTTACATTCATTTGAAGTGCAGACGAGGAATACATAGCACTCCGCAAATCATATTATATCTTACCATGAAACATAGAAATGAGATGCGATATCGCGTTTTAAGAATCATAAGAACTCTACTGCTATGATACGTAGACATCTGCAAACGCTACTTCCTTGCAAAGAAGTGTCACATTTACATTCATTTGAAGTGTAGACGAGGAATACATATCACTTCGCAAATCATATTATATCTTACCATGAAACATAGAAATGAGATGCGATATCGCGTTTTAAGAATCATAATAACTCTATTGCTACGATTCGTAGACATCTGCAAACGCTATTTCCTTGCAAGGAAGTGTCGCATTTACATTCATTTGAAGTGTAGACGAGGAATACATAACACTTCGCAAATCATATTATATCTTACCATGAAACATAGAAATGAGATGCAATATTGCGATTTAAGAATCATAAGAACTCTATTGCTACGATACGTAGACATCTGCTAACGCTATTTCCTTGCAAGGAAGTGTCGCATTTACATTCATTTGATGTGTAGACGAGGAATACATAACACTTCGCAAATCATATTATATCTTACCATGAAACATAGAAATGTGATGCGATATCGCGTTTTAAGAATCATAAGAACTCTATTGCTACGATACGTAGACATCTGCAAACGCTATTTCCTAGCGAGGAAGTGTCGCATTTACATTCATTTGAATCGTAGACGAGGAATGCATAACACTTCGCAATGAATATTATATCTTACCATGAAACATATAAATGAGATGCGACATCGCGTTCTAAGAAGCATTAGAACACTACTGCTACGATAGGTAGACATTTGCAAACGCTATTTCCTTGCAAGGAATTGTCGCATTTACATTCATTTGAAGTGTAGACGAGGAATACATAACACTCCGCAAATCATATTATATCTTACCATGAAACATAGAAATGAGATGCGATATCGCGTTTTAAGAATCATAAGAACACTATTGCTACGATACGTAGACATCTGCAAACGCTATTTCCTTGCAAAGAAGTGTCACATTTACATTCATTTGAAGTGTAGACGAGGAATACATAACACTTCGCAAATCATATTATATCTTACCATGAAACATAGAAATGAGATGCGATATCGCGTTTTAAGAATCATAAGAACTCTATTGCTACGATTCGTAGACATCTGCAAACGCTATTTCCTTGCAAGGAAGTGTCACATTTACATTCATTTGAAGTGTAGTCGAGGAATGCATAACACTTCGCAAATCATATTATATCTTACCATGAAGCATAGGAATGAGATGCGATATCGCGTTTTAAGAAGCATTAGATCTCTATTTCTACGATACCTAGACATCTGCAGACGCTATTTCCTAGCAAGGAAGTGTCGCATTTACATTCATTTGATGTTTAGACGTGGAATGCATGATACTTCCCTAACCATACTATATCTTACTATGAAACATAGAAATGAGATGCGATATCGCGTTTTAAGAAGAATTAGAAATCTATTGCTACGATACGTAGACATCTGCAAACGCTATTTCCTAGCGAGGAAGTGTCGCATTTACATTCATTTGAATCGTAGACGAGGAATGCATATCACTTCGCAATGAATATTATATCTTACCATGAAACATAGATATGAGATGCAATATCTCGTTTTAAGAAGCATTTGAACTCTATTGCTACGATACGTAGACATCTGCAGGCGCTATTTCCTTGCAAGAGAGGGTCGCATTTACATTCATTTGAATCGTAGACGAGGAATGCATAACACTTCGCAATGAATATTATATCTTGCCATGAAACATAGAAATGAGATGCGATATCGCGTTTTAAGAAGCATTAGAACTCTATTGCTACGATACCTAGACATCTGCAGAAGCTATTTCCTAGCAAGGAAGAGTAGCATTTACATCCATTTGAAGTGTAGACGAGGAATACGTGACACTTCGCAAATCATATTATATCTTACCATGAAGCATAGGAATGAGATGCGATATCGCGTTTTAAGAAGCATTAGATCTCTATTGCTACGATACCTAGACATCTGCAGACGCTATTTCCTAGCAAGGAAGTGTCGCATTTACATTCATTTGATGTGTAGACGAGGAATACATGATACTTCCCTAATCATACTATATCTTACCATGAAACATAGAAATGAGATGCGATATCGCGTTTTAAGAAGAATTAGAAATCTATTGCTACGATACGTAGACATCTGCAAACGCTATTTCCTAGCGAGGAAGTGTCGCATTTACATTCATTTGAATCGTAGACGAGGAATGCATATCACTTCGCAATGAATATTATATCTTATCATGAAACAAAGATATGAGATGCAATATCTCGTTTTAAGAAGCATTTGAATTCTATTGCTACGATACGTAGACATCTGCAGGCGCTATTTCCTTGCAAGGGAGTGTCGCATTTACATTCATTTGAATCGTAGACGAGGAATGCATAACACTTCGCAATGAATATTATATCTTACCATGAAACATAGAAATGAGATGCGATATCGCGTTTTAAGAATCATAAGAACTCTATTGCTACGATTCGTAGACATCTGCAAACGCTATTTCCTTGCAAGGAAGTGTCACATTTACATTCATTTGAAGTGTAGACGAGGAATTCATAACACTTCGCAAATCATATTATATCTTACCATGAAACATAGAAATGAGATGCGATATCGCGTTTTAAGAATCATAAGAACTCTATTGCTACGATTCGTAGACATCTGCAAACGCTATTTCCTTGCAAGGAAGTGTCACATTTACATTCATTTGAAGTGTAGACAAGGAATACATAACACTTCGCAAATCATATTATATCTTACCATGAAGCATAGGAAAGAGATGCGATATCGCGTTTTAAGAAGCATTAGAACTCTATTGCTGCGATACCTAGACATCTGCAGAAGCTATTTCCTAGCAAGGAAGAGTAGCATTTACATCCATTTGAAGTGTAGACGAGGAATACGTGACACTTCGCAAATCATATTATATCTTACCATGAAGCATAGGAATGAGATGCAATATCGCGTTCTAAGAAGCATTAGATCTCTATTGCTACGATACCTAGACATCTGCAGACGCTATTTCCTAGCAAGGAAGTGTCGCATTTACTTTCATTTGAAGTGTAGACGAGGAATACATGATACTTCGCTAATCATATTATATCTTACCATGAAACATAGAAATGAGATGCGATATCGCGTTTTAAGAATCATAAGAACTCTATTGCTACGATACGTAGACATCTGCAAACGCTATTTCCTTGCAAGGAAGTGTCGCATTTACATTCATTTGATGTGTAGACGAGGAATACATAACATTTCGCAAATCATATTATATCTTACCATGAAACATAGAAATGAGATGCGATATCGCGTTTTAAGAAGCATTAGAACACTACTGCTACGATACGTAGACATCTGCAAACGCTATTTCCTAGCGAGGAAGTGTCGCATTCACATTCATTTGAAGTGTAGACGAGGAATACATAACACTCCGCAAATCATATTATATCTTACCATGAAGCATAGAAATGTGATGCGATATCGCGTTTTAAGAATCATAAGAACTCTATTGCTACGATACGTAGACATCTGCAAACGCTATTTCCTTGCAAAGAATTGTCGCATTTACATTCATTTGAAGTGTAGAAGAGGAATACATAACACTTCGCAAATCATATTATATCTTACCATGAAACATAGAAATGAGATGCGATATCGCGTTTTAAGAAGCATTAGATCTCTATTACCACGATGCGTAGACATCTGAAAGCACTATTTCCTTGCAAGGGAGTGTCGCATTTACATTCATTTGATGTGTAGACGAGGAATACATAGCACTTCACAAACCATATTATATCTTACCATGAAACATAGAAATGAGATGCGATATCGCGTTTTAAGAATCATAAGAACTCTATTGCTACGATACGTAGACATCTGCAAACGCTATTTCCTTGCAAAGAAGTGTCACATTTACATTCATTGGAAGTGTAGACGAGGAATACATAACACTTCGCAAATCATATTATATCTTAGCATGAAACATAGAAATGAGATGCGATATCGCGTTTTAAGAAGCATTAGAACTCTACTGCTACGATACGTAGATATCTGCAAACGCTATTTCCTAGCGAGGAAGTGTCGCATTCACATTCATTTGAAGTGTAGACGAGGAATACATAACACTCCGCAAATCATATTATATCTTACCATGAAACATAGAAATGTGATGCGATATCGCGTTTTAAGAATCATAAGAACTCTATTGCTACGATTCGTAGACATCTGCAAACGCTATTTCCTTGCAAAGAATTGTCGCATTTACATTCATTTGAAGTGTAGAAGAGGAATACATAACACTTCGCAAATCATATTTTATCTTACCATGAAAAATAGAAATGAGATGCGATATCGCGTTTTAAGAAGCATTAGAAATCTATTGCTACGACACGTAGACATCTGCAAACGCTATTTCCTAGCGAGGAAGTGTCGCATTCACATTCATTTGAAGTGTAGACGAGGAATACATAACACTTCGCAAATCATATTATATCTTACCATGAAACATAGAAATGAGATGCTACATCGCGTTCTAAGAAGCATTAGAACACTACTGCTACGATAGGTAGACATTTGCGAACGCTATTTCCTTGCAAGGAATTGTCGCATTTACATTCATTTGAAGTGCAGACGAGGAATACATAGCACTCCGCAAATCATATTATATCTTACCATGAAACATAGAAATGAGATGCGATATCGCGTTTTAAGAATCATAAGAACTCTACTGCTACGACACGTAGACATCTGCAAACGCTACTTCCTTGCAAAGAAGTGTCACATTTACATTCATTTGAAGTGTAGACGAGGAATACATAACACTTCGCAAATCATATTATATCTTACCATGAAACATAGAAATGAGATGCGATATCGCGTTTTAAGAAGCATTAGAAATCTATTGCTACGATACGTAGACATCTGCAAACGCTATTTCCTAGCGAGGAAGTGTCGCATTCACATTCATTTGAAGTGTAGACGAGGAATACATAACACTTCGCAAATCATATTATATCTTACCATGAAACATAGAAATGAGATGCAATATTGCGATTTAAGAATCATAAGAACTCTATTGCTACGATACGTAGACATCTGCAAACGCTATTTCCTTGCAAGGAAGTGTCGCATTTACATTCATTTGATGTGTAGACGAGGAATACATAACACTTCGCAAATCATATTATATTTTACCATGAAGCATGGGAATGAGATGCGATATCGCTTTTTAAGAAGCATTAGATCTCTATTGCTACGATACCTAGATATCTGCAGACGCTATTTCCTAGCAAGGAAGTGTCGCATTTACATTCATTTGATGTTTAGACGTGGAATACATGATACTTCCCTAATCATACTATATCTTACCATGAAACATAGAAATGAGATGCGATATCGCGTTTTAAGAAGAATAAGAAATCTATTGCTACGATACGTAGACATCTGCAAACGCTATTTCCTAGCGAGGAAGTGTCGCATTTACATTCATTTGAATCGTAGACGAGGAATGCATATCACTTCGCAATGAATATTATATCTTATCATGAAACATAGATATGAGATGCAATGTCTCGTTTTAAGAAGCATTTGAACTCTATTGCTACGATACGTAGACATCTGCAAACGCTATTTCCTAGCGAGGAAGTGTCGCATTCACATTCATTTGAAGTGTAGACGAGGAATACATAGCACTTCACAAACCATATTATATCTTACCATGAAACATAGAAATGAGATGCGATATCGCGTTTTAAGAATCATAAGAACTCTATTGCTACGATACGTAGACATCTGCAAACGCTATTTCCTTGCAAAGAAGTGTCACATTTACATTCATTGGAAGTGTAGACGAGGAATACATAACACTTCGCAAATCATATTATATCTTACCATGAAACATAGAAATGAGATGCGATATCGCGTTTTAAGAAGCATTAGAACTCTACTGCTACGAGACGTAGATATCTGCAAACGCTATTTCCTAGCGAGGAAGTGTCGCATTCACATTCATTTGAAGTGTAGACGAGGAATACATAACACTCCGCAAATCATATTATATCTTACCATGAAACATAGAAATGTGATGCGATATCGCGTTTTAAGAATCATAAGAACTCTATTGCTACGATTCGTAGACATCTGCAAACGCTATTTCCTTGCAAAGAATTGTCGTATTTACATTCATTTGAAGTGTAGAAGAGGAATACATAACACTTCGCAAATCATATTTTATCTTACCATGAAACATAGAAATGAGATGCGATATCGCGTTTTAAGAAGCATTAGAAATCTATTGCTACGACACGTAGACATCTGCAAACGCTATTTCCTAGCGAGGAAGTGTCGCATTCACATTCATTTGAAGTGTAGATGAGGAATACATAACACTTCGCAAATCATATTATATCTTACCATGAAACATAGAAATGAGATGGAATATTGAGATTTAAGAATCATAAGAACTCTATTGCTACGATACGTAGACATCTGCAAACGCTATTTCCTTGCAAGGCAGTGTCGCATTTACATTCATTTGATGTGTAGACGAGGAATACATAACACTTCGCAAATCATATTATATCTTACCATGAAACAGAGAAAGGAGATGCGATATCGCGTTTTAAGAAGCATTAGAACTCTACTGCTACGATACGTAGACATCTGCAAACGCTATTTCCTAGCGAGAAAGTGTCGCATTCACATTCATTTGAAGTGTAGACGAGGAATACATAACACTCCGCAAATCATATTATATCTTACCATGAAACATAGAAATGTGATGCGATATCGCGTTTTAAGAATCATAAGAACTCTCTTGCTACGATACGTAGACATCTGCAAACGCTATTTCCTTGCAAAGAATTGTCGCATTTCCATTCATTTGAAGTGTAGAAGAGGAATACATAACACTTAGCAAATCATATTATATCTTACCATGAAACATAGAAATGAGATGCTACATCGCGTTCTAAGAAGCATTAGAACACTACTGCTACGATAGGTAGACATTTGCAAACGCTATTTCCTTGCAAGGAAGTGTCACATTTACATTCATTTGAAGTGAAGACGAGGAATACATAACACTTCGCAAATCATATTATATCTTACCATGAAGCATAGGAATGAGATGCGATATCGCGTTTTAAGAAGCATTAGATCTCTATTGCTACGATACCTAGACATCTGCAGACGCTATTTCCTGGCAAGGAAGTGTCGCATTTACATTCATTTGATGTTTAGACGTGGAATACATGATACTTCCCTAATCATACTATATCTTACCATGAAACATAGAAATGAGATGCGATATCGCGTTTTAAGAAGAATTAGAAATCTATTGCTACGATACGTAGACATCTGCAAACGCTATTTCCTAGCGAGGAAGTGACGCATTTACATTCATTTGAAGTGTACACGAGGAATACACGACACTTCGCAAATCATATTATATCTTACCATGAAACATAGAAATGAGATGCGATATCGCGTTTTAAGAAGCATCAGAACTCTATTGCTACGATGCGTAGACATCTGAAAGCACTATTTCCTAGCAAGGAAGTGTCGCATTTACATTCATTTGAAGTGTAGACGAGGAATACATAACACTTCGCAAATCATATTATATCTTACCATGAAACATAGAAATGAGATGCAATATTGCGATTTAAGAATCATAAGAACTCTATTGCTACGATACGTAGACATCTGCTAACGCTATTTCCTTGCAAGGAAGTGTCGCATTTACATTCATTTGATGTGTAGACGAGGAATACATAACACTTCGCAAATCATATTATATCTTACCATGAAACATAGAAATGAGATGCGATATCGCGTTTTAAGAAGCATTAGAACTCTACTGCTACGATACGTAGACATCTGCATACGCTATTTCCTAGCGAGGAAGTGTCGCATTCACATTCATTTGAAGTGTAGACGAGGAATACATAACACTCCGCAAATCATATTATATCTTACCATGAAACATAGAAATGTGATGCGATATCGCGTTTTAAGAATCATAAGAAATCTATTGCTACGATACGTAGACATCTGCAAAAGCTATTTCCTTGCAAAGAATTGTCGCATTTACATTCATTTGAAGTGTAGAAGAGGAATACATAACACTTCGCAAATCATATTATATCTTACCATGAAACATAGAAATGAGATGCGACATCGCGTTCTAAGAAGCATTAGAACACTACTGCTACGATAGGTAGACATCTGCAGACGCTATTTCCTAGCAAGGAAGTGTCGCATTTACTTTCATTTGAAGTGTAGACGAGGAATACATGATACTTCGCTAATCATATTATATCTTACCATGAAACATAGAAATGAGATGCGATATCGCGTTTTAAGAAGCATTAGAAATCTATTACTACGATACGTAGACATCTGCAAACGCTATTTCCTAGCGAGGAAGTGTCGCATTCACATTCATTTGAAGTGTAGACGAGGAATACATAACACTTCGCAAATCATATTATATCTTACCATGAAACATAGAAATGTGATGCAATATTGCGATATAAGAATCATAAGAACTCTATTGCTACGATACGTGGACATCTGCAAACGCTATTTCCTTGCAAGGAAGTGTCGCATTTACATTCATTTGATGTGTAGACGAGGAATACATAACACTTCGCAAATCATATTATATTTTACCATGAAGCATAGGAATGAGATGCGATATCGCGTTTTAAGAAGCATTAGATCTCTATTGCTACGATACCTAGATATCTGCAGACGCTATTTCCTAGCAAGGAAGTGTCGCATTTACATTCATTTGATGTTTAGACGTGGAATACATGATACTTCCCTAATCATACTATATCTTACCATGAAACATAGAAATGAGATGCGATATCGCGTTTTAAGAAGAATAAGAAATCTATTGCTACGATACGTAGACATCTGCAAACGCTATTTCCTAGCGAGGAAGTGTCGCATTTACATTCATTTGAATCGTAGACGAGGAATGCATAACACTTCGCAATGAATATTATATCTTATCATGAAACATAGATATGAGATGCAATATCTCGTTTTAAGAAGCATTTGAACTCTATTGCTACGATACGTAGACATCTGCAAACGCTATTTCCTAGCGAGGAAGTGTCGCATTCACATTCATTTGAAGTGTAGACGAGGAATACATAACACTTCGCAAATCATATTGTATCTTACCATGAAACATAGAAATGAGATGCGATATCGCGTTTTAAGAAGCATTAGAACTCTACTGCTACGATACGTAGATATCTGCAAACGCTATTTCCGAGCGAGGAAGTGTCGCATTCACATTCATTTGAAGTGTAGACGAGGAATACATAACACTCCGCAAATCATATTATATCTTACCATGAAACATAGAAATGTGATGCGATAACGCGTTTTAGGAATCATAAGAACTCTATTGCTACGATACGTAGACATCTGCAAACGCTATGTCCTTGCAAAGAATTGTCGCATTTACAATCATTTGAAGTGTAGAAGAGGAATACATAACACTTCGCAAATCATATTATATCTTACCATGAAACATAGAAATGAGATGCGACATCGCGTTCTAAGAAGCATTAGAACACTACTGCTACGATAGATAGACATTTGCAAACGCTATTTCCTTGCAAGGAATTGTCGCATTTACATTCATTTGAAGTGTAGACGAGGAATACATAACACTCCGCAAATCATATTATATCTTACCATGAAACATAGAAATGAGATGCGATATCGCGTTTTAAGAATCATAAGAACTCTATTGCTACGATACGCAGACATCTGCAAACGCTATTTCCTTGCAAAGAAGTGTCACATTTACATTCATTTGAAGTGTAGACGAGGAATACATAACACTTCGCAAATCATATTATATCTTACCATGAAACATAGAAATGAGATTCGATATCGCGTTTTAAGAATCATAAGAACTCTATTGCTACGATTCGTAGACATCTGCAAACGCTATTTCCTTGCAAGGAAGTGTCACATTTACATTCATTTGAAGTGTAGACGAGGAATACATAACACTTCGCAAATCATATTATATCTTACCATGAGGCATAGGAATGAGATGCGATATCGCGTTTTAAGAAGCATTAGAACTCTATTGCTGCGATACCTAGACATCTGCAGAAGCTATTTCCTAGCAAGGAAGAGTAGCATTTACATCCATTTGAAGTGTAGACGAGGAATACGTGACACTTCGCAAATCATATTATATCTTACCATGAAGCATAGGAATGAGATGCGGTATCGCGTTTTAAGAAGCATTAGATCTCAATTGCTACGATACCTAGACATCTGCAGACGCTATTTCCTAGCAAGGAAGTGTCGCATTTACTTTCATTTGAAGTGTAGACGAGGAATACATGATACTTCGCTAATCATATTATATCTTACCATGAAACATAGAAATGAGATGCGATATCGCGTTTTAAGAATCATAAGAACTCTATTGCTACGATACGTAGACATCTGCAAACGCTATTTCCTTGCAAGGAAGTGTCGCATTTACATTCATTTGATGTGTAGACGAGGAATACATAACATTTCGCAAATCATATTATATCTTACCATGAAACATAGAAATGAGATGCGATATCGCGTTTTAAGAAGCATTAGAACTCTACTGCTACGATACGTAGACATCTGCAAACGCTATTTCCTTGCAAAGAATTGTCGCATTTACATTCATTTGAAGTGTAGAAGAGGAATACATAACACTTCGCAAATCATATTTTATCTTACCATGAAACATAGAAATGAGATGCGATATCGCGTTTTAAGAAGCATTAGAAATCTATTGCTACGACACGTAGACATCTGCAAACGCTATTTCCTAGCGAGGAAGTGTCGCATTCACATTCATTTGAAGTGTAGACGAGGAATACATAACACTCCGCAAATCATATTATATCTTACCATGAAACATAGAAATGAGATGCGATATCGCGTTTTAAGAATCATAAGAACACTATTGCTACGATACGTAGACATCTGCAAACGCTATTTCCTTGCAAAGAAGTGTCACATTTACATTCATTGGAAGTGTAGACGAGGAATACATAGCACTTCGCAAATCATATTATATCTTACCATGAAACATAGAAATGAGATGCGATATCGCGTTTTAAGAAGCATTAGAACTCTACTGCTACGATACGTAGACATCTGCAAACGCTATTTCCTTGCAAAGAATTGTCGCATTTACATTCATTTGAAGTGTAGAAGAGGAATACATAACACTTCGCAAATCATATTTTATCTTACCATGAAACATAGAAATGAGATGCGATATCGCGTTTTAAGAAGCATTAGAAATCTATTGCTACGACACGTAGACATCTGCAAACGCTATTTCCTAGCGAGGAAGTGTCGCATTCACATTCATTTGAAGTGTAGACGAGGAATACATAACACTCCGCAAATCATATTATATCTTACCATGAAACATAGAAATGAGATGCGATATCGCGTTTTAAGAATCATAAGAACACTATTGCTACGATACGTAGACATCTGCAAACGCTATTTCCTTGCAAAGAAGTGTCACATTTACATTCATTGGAAGTGTAGACGAGGAATACATAGCACTTCGCAAATCATATTATATCTTACCATGAAACATAGAAATGAGATGCGATATCGCGTTTTAAGAAGCATTAGAACTCTACTGCTACGATACGTAGATATCTGCAAACGCTATTTCCTAGCGAGGAAGTGTCGCATTCACATTCATTTGAAGTGTAGACGAGGAATACATAACACTCCGCAAATCATATTATATCTTACCATGAAACATAGAAATGTGATGCGATATCGCGTTTTAAGAATCATAAGAACTCTATTGCTACGATTCGTAGACATCTGCAAACGCTATTTCCTTGCAAAGAATTGTCGCATTTACATTCATTTGAAGTGTAGAAGAGGAATACATAACACTTCGCAAATCATATTTTATCTTACCATGAAACATAGAAATGAGATGCGATATCGCGTTTTAAGAAGCATTAGAAATCTATTGCTACGACACGTAGACATCTGCAAACGCTATTTCCTAGCGAGGAAGTGTCGCATTCACATTCATTTGAAGTGTAGACGAGGAATACATAACACTTCGCAAATCATATTATATCTTACCATGAAACATAGAAATGAGATGCAATACTGCGATTTAAGAATCATAAGAACTCTATTGCTACGATACGTAGACATCTGCAAACGCTATTTCCTTGCAAGGCGGTGTCGCATTTACTTTCATTTGATGTGTAGACGAGGAATACATAACACTTCGCAAATCATATTATATCTTACCATGAAACATAGAAATGAGATGCGATATCGCGTTTTAAGAAGCATTAGAACTCTACTGCTACGATACGTAGATATCTGCAAACGCTATTTCCTAGCGAGGAAGTGTCGCATTCACATTCATTTGAAGTGTAGACGAGGAATACATAACACTCCGCAAATCATATTATATCTTACCTTGAAACATAGAAATGTGATGCGATATCGCGTTTTAAGAATCATAAGAACTCTATTGCTACGATTCGTAGACATCTGCAAACGCTATTTCCTTGCAAAGAATTGTCGCATTTACATTCATTTGAAGTGTAGAAGAGGAATACATAACACTTCGCAAATCATATTTTATCTTACCATGAAACATAGAAATGAGATGCGATATCGCGTTTTAAGAATCATAAGAACTCTATTGCTACGATACGTAGACATCTGCAAACGCTATTTCCTTGCAAAGAAGTGTCACATTTACATTCATTGGAAGTGTAGACGAGGAATACATAGCACTTCGCAAATCATATTATATCTTACCATGAAACATAGAAATGAGATGCGATATCGCGTTTTAAGAAGCATTAGAACTCTACTGCTACGATACGTAGATATCTGCAAACGCTATTTCCTAGCGAGGAAGTGTCGCATTCACATTCATTTGAAGTGTAGACGAGGAATACATAACACTCCGCAAATCATATTATATCTTACCATGAAACATAGAAATGTGATGCGATATCGCGTTTTAAGAATCATAAGATCTCTATTGCTACGATTCGTAGACATCTGCAAACGCTATTTCCTTGCAAAGAATTGTCGCATTTACATTCATTTGAAGTGTAGAAGAGGAATACATAACACTTCGCAAATCATATTTTATCTTACCATGAAACATAGAAATGAGATGCGATATCGCGTTTTAAGAAGCATTAGAAATCTATTGCTACGACACGTAGACATCTGCAAACGCTATTTCCTAGCGAGGAAGTGTCGCATTCACATTCATTTGAAGTGTAGACGAGGAATACATAACACTTCGCAAATCATATTATATCTTACCATGAAACATAGAAATGAGATGCAATATTGCGATTTAAGAATCATAAGAACTCTATTGCTACGATACGTAGACATCTGCAAACGCTATTTCCTTGCAAGGCAGTGTCGCATTTACATTCATTTGATGTGTAGACGAGGAATACATAACACTTCGCAAATCATATTATATCTTACCATGAAACAGAGAAAGGAGATGCGATATCGCGTTTTAAGAAGCATTAGAACTCTACTGCTACGATACGTAGACATCTGCAAACGCTATTTCCTAGCGAGAAAGTGTCGCATTCACATTCATTTGAAGTGTAGACGAGGAATACATAACACTCCGCAAATCATATTATATCTTACCATGAAACATAGAAATGTGATGCGATATCGCGTTTTAAGAATCATAAGAACTCTATTGCTACGATACGTAGACATCTGCAAACGCTATTTCCTTGCAAAGAATTGTCGCATTTACATTCATTTGAAGTGTAGAAGAGGAATACATAACACTTAGCAAATCATATTATATCTTACCATGAAACATAGAAATGAGATGCTACATCGCGTTCTAAGAAGCATTAGAACACTACTGCTACGATAGGTAGACATTTGCAAACGCTATTTCCTTGCAAGGAATTGTCGCATTTACATTCATTTGAAGTGCAGACGAGGAATACATAACACTCCGCAAATCATATTATATCTTACCATGAAACATAGAAATGAGATGCGATATCGCGTTTTAAGAATCATAAGAACTCTACTGCTACGATACGTAGACATCTGCAAACGCTATTTCCTTGCAAAGAAGTGTCACATTTACATTCATTTGAAGTGTAGACGAGGAATACATAACACTTCGCAAATCATATTATATCTTACCATGAAACATAGAAATGAGATGCGATATCGCGTTTTAAGAATCATAATAACTCTATTGCTACGATTCGTAGACATCTGCAAACGCTATTTCCGTGCAAGGAAGTGTCACATTTACATTCATTTGAAGTGAAGACGAGGAATACATAACACTTCGCAAATCATATTATATCTTACCATGAAACATAGAAATGTGATGCGATATCGCGTTTTAAGAAGCATTAGATCTCTATTGCTACGATACCTAGACATCTGCAAACGCTATTTCCTTGCAAAGAATTGTCGCATTTACATTCATTTGAAGTGTAGAAGAGGAATACATAACACTTCGCAAATCATATTATATCTTACCATGAAACATAGAAATGAGATGCGACATCGCGTTCTAAGAAGCATTAGAACACTACTGCTACGATAGGTAGACATCTGCAGACGCTATTTCCTAGCAAGGAAGTGTCGCATTTACTTTCATTTGAAGTGTAGACGAGGAATACATGATACTTCGCTAATCATATTATATCTTACCATGAAACATAGAAATGAGATGCGATATCGCGTTTTAAGAAGCATTAGAAATCTATTGCTACGATACGTAGACATCTGCAAACGCTATTTCCTAGCGAGGAAGTGTCGCATTCACATTCATTTGAAGTGTAGACGAGGAATACATAACACTTCGCAAATCATATTATATCTTACCATGAAACATAGAAATGAGATGCAATATTGCGATTTAAGAATCATAAGAACTCTATTGCTACGATACGTAGACATCTGCAAACGCTATTTCCTTGCAAGGAAGTGTCGCATTTACATTCATTTGATGTGTAGACGAGGAATACATAACACTTCGCAAATCATATTATATTTTACCATGAAGCATAGGAATGAGATGCGATATCGCGTTTTAAGAAGCATTAGATCTCTATTGCTACGATACCTAGATATCTGCAGACGCTATTTCCTGGCAAGGAAGTGTCGCATTTACATTCATTTGATGTTTAGACGTGGAATACATGATACTTCCCTAATCATACTATATCTTACGATGAAACATAGAAATGAGATACGATATCGCGTTCTAAGAAGAATAAGAAATCTATTGCTACGATACGTAGACATCTGCAAACGCTATTTCCTAGCGAGGAAGTGTCGCATTTACATTCATTTGAATCGTAGACGAGGAATGCATATCACTTCGCAATGAATATTATATCTTATCATGAAACATAGATATGAGATGCAATATCTCGTTTTAAGAAGCATTTGAACTCTATTGCTACGATACGTAGACATCTGCAAACGCTATTTCCTAGCGAGGAAGTGTCGCATTCACATTCATTTGAAGTGTAGACGAGGAATACATAACACTTCGCAAATCATATTATATCTTACCAAGAAACATAGAAATGAGATGCAATATTGCGATTTAAGAATCATAAGAACTCTATTGCTACGATACGTAGACATCTGCTAACGCTATTTCCTTGCAAGGAAGTGTCGCATTTACATTCATTTGATGTGTAGACGAGGAATACATAACACTTCGCAAATCATATTATATCTTACCATGAAACATAGAAATGAGATGCGACATCGCGTTCTAAGAAGCATTAGAACACTACTGCTACGATAGGTAGACATTTGCAAACGCTATTTCCTTGCAAAGAATGGTCGCATTTACATTCATTTGAAGTGTAGACGAGGAATACATAACACTCCGCAAATCATATTATATCTTACCATGAAACATAGAAATGAGATGCGATATCGCGTTTTAAGAATCATAAGAACTCTATTGCTACGATACGCAGACATCTGCAAACGCTATTTCCTTGCAAAGAAGTGTCACATTTACATTCATTTGAAGTGTAGACGAGGAATACATAACACTTCGCAAATCATATTATATCTTACCATGAAACATAGAAATGAGATGCGATATCGCGTTTTAAGAAGCATTAGAACTCTACTGCTACGATACGTAGATATCTGCAAACGCTATTTCCGAGCGAGGAAGTGTCGCATTCACATTCATTTGAAGTGTAGACGAGGAATACATAACACTCCGCAAATCATATTATATCTTACCATGAAACATAGAAATGTGATGCGATATCGCGTTTTAAGAATCATAAGAACTCTATTGCTACGATACGTAGACATCTGCAAACGCTATGTCCTTGCAAAGAATTGTCGCATTTACAATCATTTGAAGTGTAGAAGAGGAATACATAACACTTCGCAAATCATATTATATCTTACCATGAAACATATAAATGAGATGCGACATCGCGTTCTAAGAAGCATTAGAACACTACTGCTACGATAGGTAGACATTTGCAAACGCTATTTCCTTGCAAGGAATTGTCGCATTTACATTCATTTGAAGTGTAGACGAGGAATACATAACACTCCGCAAATCATATTATATCTTACCATGAAACATAGAAACGAGATGCGATATCGCGTTTGAAGAATCATAAGAACTCTATTGCTACGATACGTAGACATCTGCAAACGCTATTTCCTTGCAAAGAAGTGTCACATTTACATTCATTTGAAGTGTAGACGAGGAATACATAACACTTCGCAAATCATATTATATCTTACCATGAAACATAGAAATGAGACTCGATATCGCGTTTTAAGAATCATAAGAACTCTATTGCTACCATTCGTAGACATCTGCAAACGCTATGTCCTTGCAAAGAATTGTCGCATTTACAATCATTTGAAGTGTAGAAGAGGAATACATAACACTTCGCAAATCATATTATATCTTACCATGAAACATATAAATGAGATGCGACATCGCGTTCTAAGAAGCATTAGAACACTACTGCTACGATAGGTAGACATTTGCAAACGCTATTTCCTTGCAAGGAATTGTCGCATTTACATTCATTTGAAGTGTAGACGAGGAATACATAACACTCCGCAAATCATATTATATCTTACCATGAAACATAGAAACAAGATGCGATATCGCGTTTGAAGAATCATATGAACTCTATTGCTACGATACGTAGACATCTGCAAACGCTATTTCCTTGCAAAGAAGTGTCACATTTACATTCATTTGAAGTGTAGACGAGGAATACATAACACTTCGCAAATCATATTATATCTTACCATGAAACATAGAAATGAGATTCGATATCGCGTTTTAAGAATCATAAGAACTCTATTGCTACCATTCGTAGACATCTGCAAACGCTATTTCCTTGCAAAGTATTGTCGCATTTACATTCATTTGAAGTGTAGAAGAGGAATACATAACACTTCGCAAATCATATTATATCTTACCATGAAACATAGAAATGAGATGCGATATCGCGTTTTAAGAAGCATTAGAAATCTATTGCTACGACACGTAGACATCTGCAAACGCTATTTCCTAGCGAGGAAGTGTCGCATTCACATTCATTTGAAGTGTAGACGAGGAATACATAACACTTCGCAAATCATATTATATCTTACCATGAAACATAGAAATGAGATGCAATATTGCGATTTAAGAATCATAAGAACTCTATTGCTACGATACGTAGACATCTGCAAACGCTATTTCCTTGCAAGGAAGTGTCGCATTTACATTCATTTGATGTGTAGACGAGGAATACATAACACTTCGCAAATCATATTATATCTTACCATGAAACATAGAAATGAGATGCGATATCGCGTTTTAAGAAGCATTAGAACTCTACTGCTACGATACGTAGACATCTGCAAACGCTATTTCCTTGCAAAGAATGGTCGCATTTACATTCATTTGAAGTGTAGAAGAGGAATACATAACACTTCGCAAATCATATTATATCTTACCATGAAACATAGAAATGAGATGCGACATCGCGTTCTAAGAAGCATTAGAACACTACTGCTACGATAGGTAGACATTTGCAAACGCTATTTCCTTGCAAAGAATGGTCGCATTTACATTCATTTGAAGTGTAGACGAGGAATACATAACACTCCGCAAATCATATTATATCTTACCATGAAACATAGAAATGAGATGCGATATCGCGTTTTAAGAATCATAAGAACTCTATTGCTACGATACGCAGACATCTGCAAACGCTATTTCCTTGCAAAGAAGTGTCACATTTACATTCATTTGAAGTGTAGACGAGGAATACATAACACTTCGCAAATCATATTATATCTTACCATGAAACATAGAAATGAGATGCGATATCGCGTTTTAAGAATCATAAGAACTCTATTGCTACGATTCGTAGACATCTGCAAACGCTATTTCCTTGCAAGGAAGTGTCGCATTTACATTCATTTGATGTGTAGACGAGGAATACATAACACTTCGCAAATCATATTATATCTTACCATGAAACATAGAAATGAGATGCGATATCGCGTTTTAAGAAGCATTAGAACTCTACTGCTACGATACGTAGACATCTGCAAACGCTATTTCCTAGCGAGGAAGTGTCGCATTCACATTCATTTGAAGTGTAGACGAGGAATACATAACACTTCGCAAATCATATTATATCTTACCAAGAAACATAGAAATGAGATGCAATATTGCGATTTAAGAATCATAAGAACTCTATTGCTACGATACGTAGACATCTGCTAACGCTATTTCCTTGCAAGGAAGTGTCGCATTTACATTCATTTGATGTGTAGACGAGGAATACATAACACTTCGCAAATCATATTATATCTTACCATGAAACATAGAAATGAGATGCGACATCGCGTTCTAAGAAGCATTAGAACACTACTGCTACGATAGGTAGACATTTGCAAACGCTATTTCCTTGCAAAGAATGGTCGCATTTACATTCATTTGAAGTGTAGACGAGGAATACATAACACTCCGCAAATCATATTATATCTTACCATGAAACATAGAAATGAGATGCGATATCGCGTTTTAAGAATCATAAGAACTCTATTGCTACGATACGCAGACATCTGCAAACGCTATTTCCTTGCAAAGAAGTGTCACATTTACATTCATTTGAAGTGTAGACGAGGAATACATAACACTTCGCAAATCATATTATATCTTACCATGAAACATAGAAATGAGATGCGATATCGCGTTTTAAGAAGCATTAGAACTCTACTGCTACGATACGTAGATATCTGCAAACGCTATTTCCGAGCGAGGAAGTGTCGCATTCACATTCATTTGAAGTGTAGACGAGGAATACATAACACTCCGCAAATCATATTATATCTTACCATGAAACATAGAAATGTGATGCGATATCGCGTTTTAAGAATCATAAGAACTCTATTGCTACGATACGTAGACATCTGCAAACGCTATGTCCTTGCAAAGAATTGTCGCATTTACAATCATTTGAAGTGTAGAAGAGGAATACATAACACTTCGCAAATCATATTATATCTTACCATGAAACATATAAATGAGATGCGACATCGCGTTCTAAGAAGCATTAGAACACTACTGCTACGATAGGTAGACATTTGCAAACGCTATTTCCTTGCAAGGAATTGTCGCATTTACATTCATTTGAAGTGTAGACGAGGAATACATAACACTCCGCAAATCATATTATATCTTACCATGAAACATAGAAACGAGATGCGATATCGCGTTTGAAGAATCATAAGAACTCTATTGCTACGATACGTAGACATCTGCAAACGCTATTTCCTTGCAAAGAAGTGTCACATTTACATTCATTTGAAGTGTAGACGAGGAATACATAACACTTCGCAAATCATATTATATCTTACCATGAAACATAGAAATGAGACTCGATATCGCGTTTTAAGAATCATAAGAACTCTATTGCTACCATTCGTAGACATCTGCAAACGCTATGTCCTTGCAAAGAATTGTCGCATTTACAATCATTTGAAGTGTAGAAGAGGAATACATAACACTTCGCAAATCATATTATATCTTACCATGAAACATATAAATGAGATGCGACATCGCGTTCTAAGAAGCATTAGAACACTACTGCTACGATAGGTAGACATTTGCAAACGCTATTTCCTTGCAAGGAATTGTCGCATTTACATTCATTTGAAGTGTAGACGAGGAATACATAACACTCCGCAAATCATATTATATCTTACCATGAAACATAGAAACAAGATGCGATATCGCGTTTGAAGAATCATATGAACTCTATTGCTACGATACGTAGACATCTGCAAACGCTATTTCCTTGCAAAGAAGTGTCACATTTACATTCATTTGAAGTGTAGACGAGGAATACATAACACTTCGCAAATCATATTATATCTTACCATGAAACATAGAAATGAGATTCGATATCGCGTTTTAAGAATCATAAGAACTCTATTGCTACCATTCGTAGACATCTGCAAACGCTATTTCCTTGCAAAGTATTGTCGCATTTACATTCATTTGAAGTGTAGAAGAGGAATACATAACACTTCGCAAATCATATTATATCTTACCATGAAACATAGAAATGAGATGCGATATCGCGTTTTAAGAAGCATTAGAAATCTATTGCTACGACACGTAGACATCTGCAAACGCTATTTCCTAGCGAGGAAGTGTCGCATTCACATTCATTTGAAGTGTAGACGAGGAATACATAACACTTCGCAAATCATATTATATCTTACCATGAAACATAGAAATGAGATGCAATATTGCGATTTAAGAATCATAAGAACTCTATTGCTACGATACGTAGACATCTGCAAACGCTATTTCCTTGCAAGGAAGTGTCGCATTTACATTCATTTGATGTGTAGACGAGGAATACATAACACTTCGCAAATCATATTATATCTTACCATGAAACATAGAAATGAGATGCGATATCGCGTTTTAAGAAGCATTAGAACTCTACTGCTACGATACGTAGACATCTGCAAACGCTATTTCCTTGCAAAGAATGGTCGCATTTACATTCATTTGAAGTGTAGAAGAGGAATACATAACACTTCGCAAATCATATTATATCTTACCATGAAACATAGAAATGAGATGCGACATCGCGTTCTAAGAAGCATTAGAACACTACTGCTACGATAGGTAGACATTTGCAAACGCTATTTCCTTGCAAAGAATGGTCGCATTTACATTCATTTGAAGTGTAGACGAGGAATACATAACACTCCGCAAATCATATTATATCTTACCATGAAACATAGAAATGAGATGCGATATCGCGTTTTAAGAATCATAAGAACTCTATTGCTACGATACGCAGACATCTGCAAACGCTATTTCCTTGCAAAGAAGTGTCACATTTACATTCATTTGAAGTGTAGACGAGGAATACATAACACTTCGCAAATCATATTATATCTTACCATGAAACATAGAAATGAGATGCGATATCGCGTTTTAAGAATCATAAGAACTCTATTGCTACGATTCGTAGACATCTGCAAACGCTATTTCCTTGCAAGGAAGTGTCGCATTTACATTCATTTGATGTGTAGACGAGGAATACATAACACTTCGCAAATCATATTATATCTTACCATGAAACATAGAAATGAGATGCGATATCGCGTTTTAAGAAGCATTAGAACTCTACTGCTACGATACGTAGACATCTGCAAACGCTATTTCCTAGCGAGGAAGTGTCGCATTCACATTCATTTGAAGTGTACACGAGGAATACACGACACTTCGCAAATCATATTATATCTTACCATGAAACATAGAAATGAGATGCGATATCGCGTTTTAAGAAGCATCAGAAATCTATTGCTACGATGCGTAGACATCTGAAAGCACTATTTCCTTGCAAGGAAGTGTCGCATTTACATTCATTTGAAGTGTAGACGAGGAATACATAACACTTCGCAAATCATATTGTATCTTACCATGAAACATAGAAATGAGATGCGATATCGCGTTTTAAGAATCATAAGAACTCTATTGCTACGATTCGTAGACATCTGCAAACGCTATTTCCTTGCAAAGAATTGTCGCATTTACATTCATTTGAAGTGTAGAAGAGGAATACATAACACTTCGCAAATCATATTTAATCTTACCATGAAACATAGAAATGAGATGCGATATCGCGTTTTAAGAAGCATTAGAAATCTATTGCTACGACACGTAGACATCTGCAAACGCTATTTCCTAGCGAGGAAGTGTCGCATTCACATTCATTTGAAGTGTAGACGAGGAATACATAACACTTCGCAAATCATATTATATCTTACCATGAAATATAGAAATGAGATGCAATATTGCGATTTAAGAATCATAAGAACTCTATTGCTACGATACGTAGACATCTGCAAACGCTATTTCCTTGCAAGGCAGTGTCGCATTTACATTCATTTGATGTGTAGACGAGGAATACATAACACTTCGCAAATCATATTATATCTTACCATGAAACAGAGAAAGGAGATGCGATATCGCGTTTTAAGAAGCATTAGAACTCTACTGCTACGATACGTAGACATCTGCAAACGCTATTTCCTAGCGAGAAAGTGTCGCATTCACATTCATTTGAAGTGTAGACGAGGAATACATAACACTCCGCAAATCATATTATATCTTACCATGAAACATAGAAATGTGATGCGATATCGCGTTTTAAGAATCATAAGAACTCTATTGCTACGATACGTAGACATCTGCAAACGCTATTTCCTTGCAAAGAATTGTCGCATTTACATTCATTTGAAGTGTAGAAGAGGAATACATAACACTTAGCAAATCATATTATATCTTACCATGAAACATAGAAATGAGATGCTACATCGCGTTCTAAGAAGCATTAGAACACTACTGCTACGATAGGTAGACATTTGCAAACGCTATTTCCTTGCAAGGAATTGTCGCATTTACATTCATTTGAAGTGCAGACGAGGAATACATAACACTCCGCAAATCATATTATATCTTACCATGAAACATAGAAATGAGATGCGATATCGCGTTTTAAGAATCATAAGAACTCTACTGCTACGATACGTAGACATCTGCAAACGCTATTTCCTTGCAAAGAAGTGTCACATTTACATTCATTTGAAGTGTAGACGAGGAATACATAACACTTCGCAAATCATATTATATCTTACCATGAAACATAGAAATGAGATGCGATATCGCGTTTTAAGAATCATAAGAACTCTATTGCTACGATTCGTAGACATCTGCAAACGCTATTTCCTTGCAAGGAAGTGTCACATTTACATTCATTTGAAGTGAAGACGAGGAATACATAACACTTCGCAAATCATATTATATCTTACCATGAAGCATAGGAATGAGATGCGATATCGCGTTTTAAGAAGCATTAGATCTCTATTGCTACGATACCTAGACATCTGCAGACGCTATTTCCTAGCAAGGAAGTGTCGCATTTACATTCATTTGATGTTTAGACGTGGAATACATGATACTTCCCTAATCATACTATATCTTACCATGAAACATAGAAATGAGATGCGATATCGCGTTTTAAGAAGCATTAGAAATCTATTGCTACGATACGTAGACATCTGCAAACGCTATTTCCTAGCGAGGAAGTGTCGCATTCACATTCATTTGAAGTGTAGACGAGGAATACATAACACTCCGCAAATCATATTATATCTTACCATGAAGCATAGGAATGAGATGCGATATCGCGTTTTAAGAAGCATTAGATCTATATTGCTACGATACCTAGACATCTGCAGACGCTATTTCCTAGCAAGGAAGTGTCGCATTTACATTCATTTGATGTGTAGACGAGGAGTACATGATACTTCGCTAATCATATTATATCTTACCATGAAACATAGAAATGAGATGCGATATCGCGTTTTAAGAAGAATTAGAAATCTATTGCTACGATACGTAGACATCTGCAAACGCTATTTCCTAGCGAGGAAGTGACGCATTTACATTCATTTGAAGTGTACACGAGGAATACACGACACTTCGCAAATCATATTATATCTTACCATGAAACATAGAAATGAGATGCGATATCGCGTTTTAAGAAGCATCAGAAATCTATTGCTACGATGCGTAGACATCTGAAAGCACTATTTCCTTGCAAGGAAGTGTCGCATTTACATTCATTTGAAGTGTAGACGAGGAATACATAACACTTCGCAAATCATATTGTATCTTACCATGAAACATAGGAATGAGATGCGATATCGCGTTTTAAGAATCATAAGAAATCTATTGCTACGATTCGTAGACATCTGCAAACGCTATTTCCTTGCAATGAAGTGTCGCATTTACATTCATTTGAAGCGTAGACGAGGAATACATAACACTTCGCAAATCATATTGTATCTTACCATGAAACATAGGAATGAGATGCGATATCGCGATTTAAGAAGCATTAGATCTCTATTGCTACGAAACCTAGACATCTGCAGACGCTATTTCCTAGCAAGGAAGTGTCGCATTTACATTCATTTGAAGTGTAGACGAGGAATACATAACACTCTGCAAATCATATTATATCTTACCATGAAACATAGAAGCGAGATGCGATATCGCGTTTTAAGAATCATAAGAACTCTATTGCTACGATACGTAGACATCTGCAAACGCTATTTCCTTGCAAAGAAGTGTCACATTTACATTCATTTGAAGTGTAGACGTGGAATACATAACACTTCGCAAATCATATTATATCTTACCATGAAACATAGAAATGAGATGCGATATCGCGTTTTAAGAATCATAAGAACTCTATTGCTACGATTCGTAGACATCTGCAAACGCTATTTCCTTGCAAGGAAGTGTCGCATTTACATTCATTTGAAGTGTAGACGAGGAATACATAACACTTCGCAAATAATATTATATCTTACCATGAAGCATAGGAATGAGATGCGATATCGCGTTTTAAGAAGCATTAGATCTCTATTGCTACGATACCTAGACATCTGCAGACGCTATTTCCTAGCAAGGAAGTGTCGCATTTACATTCATTTGATGTGTAGACGAGGAATACATGATACTTCGCTAATCATATTATATCTTACCATGAAACATAGAAATGAGATGCGATATCGCGTTTTAAGAAGAATTAGATATCTATTGCTACGATACGTAGACATCTGCAAACGCTATTTCCTTGCAAGGAAGTGTCGCATTTACATTCATTTGAAGTGTAGACGAGGAATACATAACACTTCGCAAATAATATTATATCTTACCATGAAGCATAGGAATGAGATGCGATATCGCGTTTTAAGAAGCATTAGATCTCTATTGCTACGATACCTAGACATCTGCAGACGCTATTTCCTAGCAAGGAAGTGTCGCATTTACATTCATTTGATGTGTAGACGAGGAATACATGATACTTCGCTAATCATATTATATCTTACCATGAAACATAGAAATGAGATGTGATATCGCGTTTTAAGAAGAATTAGAAATCTATTGCTACGATACGTAGACATCTGCAAACGCTATTTCCTAGCGAGGAAGTGACGCATTTACATTCATTTGAAGTGTAGACGAGGAATACATGACACTTCGCAAATCATATTATATCTTACCATGAAACATAGAAATGAGATGCGATATCGCGTTTTAAGAAGCATAAGAACTCTATTGCTACGATGCGTAGACATCTGAAAGCACTATTTCCTTGCAAGGGTGTGTCGCATTTACATTCATTTGAAGTGTAGACGAGGAATACATAGCACTTCACAAATCATATTATACCTTACCATGAAACATAGAAATGAGATGCGATATCGCGTTTTAAGAATCATAAGATCTCTATTGCTACGATTCGTAGACATCTGCAAACGCTATTTCCTTGCAATGAAGTGTCGCATTTACATTCATTTGAAGTGTAGACGAGGAATACATAACACTTCGCAAATCATATTGTATCTTACCATGAAACATAGGAATGAGATGCGATATCGCGGTTTAAGAAGCATTAGATCTCTATTGCTGCGATACCTAGACATCTGCAGACGCTATTTCCTAGCGAAGAAGTGTCGCATTCACATTCATTTGAAGTGTAGACGAGGAATACATGACACTTCGCAAATCATATTATATCTTACCATGAAACATAGAAATGAGACGCGATATCGCGTTTTAAGAAGCATCAGAACTCTATTGCTACGATGCGTAGACATCTGAAAGCACTATTTCCTTGCAAGGGAGTGTCGCATTTACATTCATTTGAAGTGTAGACGAGGAATACATAGCACTTCACAAATCATATTATATCTTACCATGAAACATTGAAATGAGATGGGATATCGCGTTTTAAGAATCATAAGAACTCTATTGCTACGATACGTAGACATCTGCAAACGCTATTTCCTTGCAAGGAAGTGTCGCATTTACATTCATTTGAAGTGTAGACGAGGAATACATAACACCTCGCAAATCATATTGTATCTTACCATGAAACATAGGAATGAGATGCGATATCGCGATTTAAGAAGCATTAGATCTCTATTGCTGCGAAACGTAGACATCTGCAGACGCTATTTCCTAGCGAGGAAGTGTCGCATTCACATTCATTTGAAGTGTAGACGAGGAATACATGACACTTCGCAAATCATATTATATCTTACCATGAAACATAGAAATGAGACGCGATATCGCGTTTTAAGAAGCATCAGAACTCTACTGCTACGATGCGTAGACATCTGAAAGCACTATTTCCTTGCAAGGGAGTGTCGCATTTACATTCATTTGAAGTGTAGACGAGGAATACATAGCACTTCACAAATCATATTATATCTTACCATGAAACATAGAAATGAGATGCGATATCGCGTTTTAAGAATCATAAGAACTCTAGTGCTACGATACGTAGACATCTGCAAACGCTATTTCCTTGCAATGAAGTGTCGCATTTACATTCATTTGAAGTGTAGACGAGGAATACATAACACTTCGCAAATCATATTGTATCTTACCATGAAACATAGGAATGAGATGCGATATCGCGATTTAAGAAGCATTAGATCTCTATTGCTACGATACCTAGACATCTGCAGACGCTATTTCCTAGCAAGGAAGTGTCGCATTTACATTCATTTGTAGTGTAGACGAGGAATACATAACACTCTGCAAATCATATTATATCTTACCATGAAACATAGAAGCGAGATGCGATATCGCGTTTTAAGAATCATAAGAACTCTATTGCTACGATACGTAGACATCTGCAAACGCTATTTCCTTGCAAAGAAGTGTCACATTTACATTCATTTGAAGTGTAGACGAGGAATACATAACACTTCGCAAATCATATTATATCTTACCATGAAACATAGAAATGAGATGCGATATCGCGTTTTAAGAATCATAAGAACTCTATTGCTACGATTCGTAGACATCTGCAAACGCTATTTCCTTGCAAGGAAGTGTCGCATTTACATTCATTTGAAGTGTAGACGAGGAATACATAACACTTCGCAAATCATATTATATCTTACCATGAAGCATAGGAATGAGATGCGATATCGCGTTTTAAGAATCATAAGAACTCTATTGCTACGATACGTAGACATCTGCAAACGCTATTTCCTTGCAAAGAAGTGTCACATTTACATTCATTTGAAGTGTAGACGAGGAATACATAACACTTCGCAAATCATATTATATCTTACCATGAAACATAGAAATGAGATGCGATATCGCGTTTTAAGAATCATAAGAACTCTATTGCTACGATTCGTAGACATCTGCAAACGCTATTTCCTTGCAAGGAAGTGTCGCATTTACATTCATTTGAAGTGTAGACGAGGAATACATAACACTTCGCAAATCATATTATATCTTACCATGAAGCATAGGAATGAGATGCGATATCGCGTTTTAAGAATCATAAGAACTCTATTGCTACGATTCGTAGACATCTGCAAACGCTATTTCCTTGCAAGGAAGTGTCACATTTACATTCATTTGAAGTGTAGACGAGGAATACATAACACGTCGCAAATCATATTATATCTTACCATGAAGCATAGGAATGAGATGCGATATCGCGTTTTAAGAAGCATTAGATCTCTATTGCTACGATACCTAGACATCTGCAGACGCTATTTCCTAGCAAGGAAGTGTCGCATTTACATTCATTTGATGTTTAGACGTGGAATACATGATACTTCCCTAATCATACTATATCTTACCATGAAACATAGAAATGAGATGCGATATCGCGTTTTAAGAAGCATTAGAAATCTATTGCTACGATACGTAGACATCTGCAAACGCTATTTCCTAGCGAGGAAGTGTCGCATTCACATTCATTTGAAGTGTAGACGAGGAATACATAACACTCCGCAAATTATATTATATCTTACCATGAAGCATAGGAATGAGATGCGATATCGCGTTTTAAGAAGCATTAGATCTCTATTGCTACGATACCTAGACATCTGCAGACGCTATTTCCTAGCAAGGAAGTGTCGCATTTACATTCATTTGATGTGTAGACCAGGAGTACATGATACTTCGCTAATCATATTATATCTTACCATGAAACATAGAAATGAGATGCGATATCGCGTTTTAAGAAGAATTAGAAATCTATTGCTACGATACGTAGACATCTGCAAACACTATTTCCTAGCGAGGAAGTGACGCATTTACATTCATTTGAAGTGTAGACGAGGAATACATAGCACTTCACAAATCATATTATACCTTACCATGAAACATAGAAATGAGATGCGATATCGCGTTTTAAGAATCATAAGAACTCTATTGCTACGATACGTAGACATCTGCAAACGCTATTTCCTTGCAATGAAGTGTCGCATTTACATTCATTTGAAGTGTAGACGAGGAATACATAACACTTCGCAAATCATATTGTATCTTACCATGAAACATAGGAATGAGATGCGATATCGCGATTTAAGAAGCATTAGATCTCTATTGCTACGATACCTAGACATCTGCAGACGCTATTTCCTAGCAAGGAAGTGTCGCATTTACATTCATTTGAAGTGTAGACGAGGAATACATAACACTCTGCAAATCATATTATATCTTACCATGAAACATAGAAGCGAGATGCGATATCGCGTTTTAAGAATCATAAGAACTCTATTGCTACGATACGTAGACATCTGCAAACGCTATTTCCTTGCAAAGAAGTGTCACATTTACATTCATTTGAAGTGTAGACGAGGAATACATAACACTTCGCAAATCATATTATATCTTACCATGAAACATAGAAATGAGATGCGATATCGCGTTTTAAGAATCATAAGAACTCTATTGCTACGATTCGTAGACATCTGCAAACGCTATTTCCTTGCAAGGAAGTGTCGCATTTACATTCATTTGAAGTGTAGACGAGGAATACATAACACTTCGCAAATCATATTATATCTTACCATGAAGCATAGGAATGAGATGCGATATCGCGTTTTAAGAAGCATTAGATCTCTATTGCTACGATACCTAGACATCTGCAGACGCTATTTCCTAGCAAGGAAGTGTCGCATTTACATTCATTTGATGTGTAGACGAGGAATACATGATACTTCGCTAATCATATTATATCTTACCATGAAACATAGAAATGAGATGCGATATCGCGTTTTAAGAAGAATTAGAAATCTATTGCTACGATACGTAGACATCTGCAAACGCTATTTCCTAGCGAGGAAGTGACGCATTTACATTCATTTGAAGTGTAGACGAGGAATACATAACACTTCGCAAATCATATTATATCTTACCATGAAACATAGAAATGAGATGCGATATCGCGTTTTAAGAAGCATAAGAACTCTATTGCTACGATGCGTAGACATCTGAAAGCACTATTTCCTTGCAAGGGTGTGTCGCATTTACATTCATTTGAAGTGTAGACGAGGAATACATAGCACTTCACAAATCATATTATACCTTACCATGAAACATAGAAATGAGATGCGATATCGCGTTTTAAGAATCATAAGAACTCTATTGCTACGATACGTAAACATCTGCAAACGCTATTTCCTTGCAATGAAGTGTCGCATTTACATTCATTTGAAGTGTAGACGAGGAATACATAACACTTCGCAAATCATATTGTATCTTACCATGAAACATAGGAATGAGATGTGTCACGTCGCGAGGGTGGAAAATTTCCGTTTTATTCGCGGATGACACGCAGCCGGAAAACGGACTCGGCACGCTTAATTGCGACGGGTTCCGGGTTCCTTTCGTGGGACAACGAACACTTTCAAAACGCGATCGCGGTAAATAGGAAAGATCCTACCCTTGCTGTCTTGAATCGTTGTTAATTTAGTATCCCTTCCTGAGATACTGTTGCTGTCGAGGATCGCTTTCCGGAATCGTCCCTGCGTAAGGGCTGCGAGGCTGGATCGTAAGAGGGATGAGTCTCCAACGTAGCGGGTTTCCTGTGCTGATCGGCTTGCCTTGGCCGGAAGAAGGCGACGGAGCAGGTTGTTGAAGAGCCACTGGAACGGTGGTGTTCGAACGAAGAGACGAAAGGGCTTCGATGCCCAAGTAATCGCGCATAAGTCGGCGTAGGTAATTCTTCCGTCCCGCACGTCGAGCTTTACGTTTCGGATTGAGACACATTCGCGTCTAGTTCCAGCAATCCGGATACGAATCGGATAAGCGGCGGTCCGCTCTAACCTATCGGTCCAGAAGGGTGAAACGTCGACTATATCCGCACGTAGTTTCCGCCTTGAATCGGCGAAGTTAAGCGGCGGTCCGCTCTAACCAGCCGGTTACCAAGGTCAACTAGCGATTGGATTCGAATGATGGATATCCACGCGATAGCTCGTGGAAGAATTCGTAGATAATAATGAAATTAGAGGATAATAATCAAATTTAAACTTGTACATGTAAGGTAAAATAAAATATATTCTAATATAAACCTAAGCTTACACTGACTTCCCTAAGGCTAAGTTAAAGATAGACTTAACGTTTAGAATTGGAATGAATTGACTTGAACTAGAATTGAAGTAGAATTAGAAACACCTCCGATTGAGGCATTGAGAGCGAGATTGGAACTCCTCGGTTCGAAGGACTGATCGGAACTGATCTTCAGCTCGCGTGTCCGCGACCTCCTCGAGTCGCGTGGCGTGCGAGTCGCTGGACCCCGGAGTGGGGTGGCCGCTCGGCCCGCGAAGTGGTGCGGCCGGTCGGAGTGGGGCGCGGCTCGCGTTAAGCGTGAGCCGCGCGCGTCGGACGGTTGCTTGGGCGTATCGAAACTTATGACTATGAGAATTCGCAGATATATTAGGAACTATGTGTGTGTTGTTTGCGTATGTACATTAGTTGTGTCGTGTACTTAATTCTAGGACGTTCTTATGAATATACATTATCAAAATAAGAATAATGGGAGGATGGCGTAGGCGAATCGGTGAGATGCTCGGTGATCTGTTCGTGCGGCTGGAGGCTGCATGTCTCCCAACTCTGGCGATAGCGCGCATCGTCGCGCGGTCGTACGGTCGATCTCCTGGGAGCTCGTGGATATCTGGCTGCCTTAGCTCGGCGTTCGGTCTGCTTTCCCGTGTGTGAAGGCGCTCTTTCCACGCACTTGGATGCGGCTGGCGGTAGATGCATTGCTGCCGGATGCTGTGGGTGGCGCTGGGGGGTGGAAGGCGGCACGCCGGACGTTACACATGTATTCCTCGTCTACACTTCAAATGAATGTAAATGCGACACTTCCTTGCAAGGAAATAGCGTTTGCAGATGTCTACGTATCGTAGCAATAGAGTTCTAATGCTTCTCAAAACGCGATATCGCATCTCATTTCTATGTTTCATGGTAAGATATAATATGATTTGCGAAGTGTTATGTATTCCTCGTCTACACTTCAAATGAATGTAAATGCGACACTTCCTTGCAAGGAAATAGCGTTTGCAGATGTCTACGTATCGTAGCAATAGAGTTCTCATGATTCTTAAAATGCGATATCGCATCTCATTTCTATGTTTCATGGTAAGATATTATATGATTTGCGAAGTGTCATGTATTCCTCGTCTACACTTCAAATGAATGTAAATGCGACACTTCCTTGCAAGGAAATAGCGTTTGCAAATGTCTGCCTTTCGTAGCAATAGTGTTCTAATGCTTCTTAAAACGCGATATCGCATCTCATTTCTATGCTTCATGGTAAGATATAATATGATTTGCGAAGTGTTATGTATTCCTCGTCTACACATCAACTGAATGTAAATGCGACACTTCCTTGCAAGGAAATAGCGTTTGCAGATGTCTACGTGTCGTAGCAATAGAGTACTTATGATTCTTAAAACGCGATATCGCATCACATTTCTATGTTTCATGGTAAGATATAATATGATTTGCGGAGTGTTATGTATTCCTCGTCTACACTTCAAATGAATGTGAATGCGACACTTCCTCGCTAGGAAATAGCGTTTGCAGATGTCTACGTATCGTAGCAATAGAGTTCATATGGTTCCTAAAACGCGATATCGCATCTCATTTCTATGTTTCATGGTAAGGTATAATATGATTTGCAAAGTGTTATGTATTCCTCGTCTACACTTCAAATGAATGTAAACGCGAAACTTCCTCGCTAGGAAATAGCGTTTGCAGATGTCTACGTATCGTAGCAGTAGAGTTCTAATGCTTCTTAAAACGCGATATCGCATCTCATTTTTATGTTTCATGGTAAGATATAATATGATTTGCGAAGTGTCATGTATTCCTCGTCCACACTTCAAATGAATGTAAATGCGACACTTCCTTGCAAGGAAATAGCTTTGCAGATGTCTACGTATCGTAGCAATAGAGTTCTTATGATTCTTAATACGCGATATCGGATCTCATTTCTATGCTTCATGGTAAGATATAATATGATTTGCGAAGTGTTATGTATTCCTCGTCTACACTTCAAATGAATGTGAATGCGACACTTCCTCGCTAGGAAATAGCGTTTGCAGATGTCTACGTATCGTAGCAGTAGAGTTCTAATGCTTCTTAAAACGCGATATCGCATCTCATTTCTATGTTTCATTGTAAGATATAATATGATTTGCGAAGTGTTATGTATTCCTCGTCTACACTTCAAATGAATGTGAATGCGACACTTCCTCGCTAGGAAATAGCGTTTGCAGATGTCTACGTTTCGTAGCAGTAGAGTTCTAATGCTTCTTAAAACGCGATATCGCATTTCATTTTTACGTTTCATGGTAAGATATAATATGATTTGCGAAGTGTCATGTATTCCTCGTCCACACTTCAAATGAATGTAAATGCGACACTTCCTTGCAAGGAAATAGCTTTGCAGATGTCTACGTATCGTAGCAATAGAGTTCTTATGATTCTTAAAACGCGATATCGGATCTCATTTCTATGCTTCATGGTAAGATATAATATGATTTGCGAAGTGTTATGTATTCCTCGTCTACACTTCAAATGAATGTGAATGCGACACTTCCTCGCTAGGAAATAGCGTTTGCAGATGTCTACGGTTCGTAGCAGTAGAGTTCTAATGCTTCTTAAAACGCGATATCGCATTTCATTTTTACGTTTCATGGTAAGATATAATATGATTTGCGAAGTGTCATGTATTCCTCGTCCACACTTCAAATGAATGTAAATGCGACACTTCCTTGCAAGGAAATAGCTTTGCAGATGTCTACGTATCGTAGCAATAGTGTTCTTATGATTCTTAAAACGCTATATCGGATCTCATTTCTATGCTTCATGGTAAGATATAATATTATTTGCGAAGTGTTATGTATTCCTCGTCTACACTTCAAATGAATGTAAATGCGACACTTCCTTGCTAGGAAATAGCGTCTGCAGATGTCTAGGTATCGTAGCAATAGAGTTCTAATGCTTCTTAAAACGCGATATCGCATCTCATTTCTATGTTTCATGATAAGGTATAATATGATTTGCGAAGTGTTATGTGTTCCTCGTCTACACTTCAAATGAATGTAAATGCGACACTTCCTTGCAAGGAAATAGCGTTTGCAAATGCCTGCCTATCGTAGCAATAGTGTTCTAATGCTTCTTAAAACGCGATATCGCATCTCATTTCTATGTTTCATGGTAAGATATAATATGATTTGCGAAGTGTTATGTATTCCTCGTCTACACTTCAAATGAATGTGAATGCGACACTTCCTCGCTAGGAAATAGCGTTTGCAGATGTCTACGTATCGTAGCAGTAGAGTTCTAATGCTTCTTAAAACGCGATATCGCATCTCATTTTTATGTTTCATGGTAAGATATAATATGATTTGCGAAGTGTCATGTATTCCTCGTCCACACTTCAAATGAATGTAAATGCGACACTTCCTTGCAAGTAAATAGCTTTGCAGATGTCTACGTATCGTAGCAATAGAGTTCTTATGATTCTTAAAACGCGATATCGGATCTCATTTCTATGCTTCATGGTAAGATATAACATGATTTGCGAAGTGTTATGTATTCCTCGTCTACACTTCAAATGAATGTAAATGCGACACTTCC